>NC_085880.1:47726095-47731095 GCF_034702125.1 Engraulis encrasicolus | reverse complement strand
CCCCCTTATCTCTATGTTCACACAGGAACCACATCCTGACACACACAGACAGCACAATCGTATTGTCATACTTGACACGTCATCATTTAGACTAGTGTAGTGAGCCAATTCTGGTCCCCTGAGGATTCACGCCAGAGATAACTTATGACTCCGCACAGTGGCGGAACAATTGCACATAGGGCCCCCGGGCAAAACACTGATAGGGCCCTCCATACGGCTTTCCCTGGTCACAATAGGGCCCCCACTACTAACCAGTCCCACCAGGAAATCGCGGGCATTTTCTCAAAAAATCGCGGTCGGAATTGCCAGATGGTGCACGAGGATTTCCAGAAAATCGCGATAAAAGTTGCGGAGCTTCTTACTGTGTTGTTGCGATTTTGTTGCGGCATGAAGTGAAAGGTGCGATTTTTGTTGCGATTTTTAATGTGCTTCCCCACGCTTGAAAGTAAAGGACACTGCCACATTCCAGTCCTCTGGTGTTTTTCCAATTTCCATTTTTATATTATAATTTTGGTTCTTAGGCATAGCAGGGAAGCTGCCAGGGCGAGTTTTTAGCCAGAATGTCGTCGTGAAAAGTTCCATCTCTTTCATGCTGCCATTACGACACCCTTCATTACAATGCTGTTTATGGCCGTTTGACTCTGTTTTAAATGTCATCATCGTTTCAAATTGTAAGCATACAAACTTCGTATCATGTCGATATCCATTCCTGACTTAAAAAAGTGGATAGCCTACATAATTAACTATAAGTAGGCGGGCGGAATTGGGCATGTCCACCCAGTTGAAGAGGCTGCGCGACAGGAACTGACTGAAATCCTGGTTAATGTGAGTCGTCTGCTACACATAGCCTGCCTGTGTCGGCGTTTAATTTTCAAGCTTGTCAAAAGCAACACAAATAAAAGCAGAGAGAGGGGTCGCTTTCGAAAGAAGGCATAGCCTAGGTTTTTTTTTTGTTCTCCCGCGCCGTCAGCCGGCTGATGATCATCATTCAATGTAACGAGGATGGAGTTCACAGATTTCCGTTTGTGAAGGGTGCTTGCTGAATAATGCTCAGAAATTATATTAATTTTGGTGCTCTTGTGAATATAAAAGACGACGACATTGTTATCTATAAAACACCACGTCGCCTGCAGAACGGAGGTCTCAGCTGTCAACGATGCTCATGGGCTACACGTTTTGGCCGGTGATGAAAACAGTTATAAAGCCCTGCATGCACTTTCACTGGGACTTCTGGCGAGTCCATCGTTCTCTGGAATGTTTAACTTGACCCTCTGTAGGCTGTAGCCTACTTGGAGATCCACCACCATTTTTCAGCAGAGGTAAAAGTGAAAGTGATGCAATGCTGCGCATGCCATTGAGTCCCAAACTGTTAGGCTTCACTTCTCAAAGGGCATGAAACGGTTTTGCGAATGCAATGCCCTTTGTTGTGTTCACTGATATATTGGTAAAAAAAAATAGCCCACAACAAAACAGAATCGTTCCTAGACAGCACAGCAGCCAGCGTGAGTCAAGTGATTATAAGCATAACGTGATTGGGGACAACGACGGTGGGGACGAGAGCGCAAGCAATATTGCGTGCTGCTTATGGCAAGTTCATTTAGGCTACATAGGCTATTCACAAATATTTTCAGTTTTGTTCAGTTTCATATTAGGCCTACTGGTCTTTTGTAACGTTAAGTAGGCCTATTTAAAATGAGCTAATATTATTTACTGACTGATTGCAGTCATTTTTGTCGGACATTTTGTCCGGCCACATTTTATTTTGCCGGTCATTCATGCATGCAAACGGCCAATGTCCGGCCACAGCCGGCTAACGTGAACCCTGCCATAGCCCAATTTGCGCGAAAGAGATTACTATATCGGCCAGGCACGCACGCAGCATTCACAATGAAGGATGGAAATTACTGCTTTGTTGTGGACAAGGCATTTGCGCATCTCAATTCGGAGGGAAAATGTTGCCTTCGGTATGCGCACAAGTCAAACACCAAAGTGGTCCAGCAGGTGGACCGCTTTAGAAAAAAGAAAACACATCTTGTTGTAGGAGCCCTATACTTGGCGTAATGTAGATGACTGTCATGAAGTGTTAATTAGGCTATATATTTATGTAGGCCTACCACATTTTAAAAATCAGGGTTCCCGCGGGTTATTAAAAATATTAAAAAGGCATTGAATTTAGTTATCCAGCATTAAGAGCATTAATAGCATTGAATTAGCTGTTAAAAGTCTGGAATTTTTTTCACTGCGGCATTAAATTTTCAAAAAACATTTCAGTGTGCAACCTAAAGGACGAAGTTTTTTTTTTCATAATGAAGATGACGCACAGAACGTCAATACCCATGATTCGTTGTAGAACGCTACTGTAAACACAAATCTAGAGTGCAGCGGCGTCATTTTTTGATGAGGTGAGGTGAAGAATGGGAAAGTGCCGGTTTAACCCCAAGTGGCTGCAGGATCCAAAATACTTTTGGGTAAAATCTGTGCCGAATGACCGCGAGGCGTGCTGCACACTATGCAAGAAAACGTTTACGCTGGGCTTTTTTCATAATGAAGATGACGCACAGAACGTCCATTCGTTGCACTGTAAACACGTGCACAAACCTTGAGTGCTGCAGCGACAACGGGAAGTGTAGCATTAACAATTATCTATCCTCGATGTAGCGCACAAGTATTTTTTCCACTAACCAACAAAGTTTTATTTGTGCCGTCCAAGCACCAGTTGAACTCGAGAAGCAGGTTGTGATCAAAGCCACCCCCCCTTTATATTTATTTCATTGTGTTCATGCAAACAGTGGAGAACTGACGTTGTGGAATGTTACCGGTTTTCTTGGGGTATTCTTTTTAAGGCTATTGAACGTTGTGAAGCAAACTTAAGGAGCAATCAGAAATCCACCACTGTCATTTGTAGCCATTTCAATTTCATGACAAAGCTGTGTTACAAACGCAATTAGGCTACTTGGCGAGACAGCCTATCGATTGGTCGCAACTAGTAGATGTATCACCAACGACCACCGACATTAATTAACACACTCTTGCCTAAAAGCGTTAGCAGAAAACAAGGCGACGTCATGCAACATTTAGCCTCTTTTTAAAATCTTGCATTGAATTTTTGAGGTGGCCAATAATAACCACAGACGCGTAACCGCGGTTAAATCACACACTGGTTAGGCTACAGTGCACTCCACACACCAACGCGTGGGCACGCTGTTGGTAGCAAACTTGACTCGTATCAAATCCCGTCTCTGAACTATTTCCCCTTGCTGTTCGGAAAAAAAGACGACTACTTCGTTGATCTTGTTTTAATCGATGCGCTGCTAAACCAGGAGACCTGACCCATCTATGAATAGGGGGGCTCACGGCGCATTTCCTTACTGAATCATGCTCAGATAATGCATACTTCCCAGAATTGCGCATGGTGAAAAATTGTAAACAAGCATGGACGCATGCATGGTCTTATCGGATAATCATTATTGTGGCCATTCGACTATGGCAGTGCTATTCTCAAATACCTGTAAAACACTACATTAAGGGGGATCATTACTTGCACAACTAGCCCTATGACCAATAACTTGTTGACTCAAAAAATGAGTGGGTTATTGTCAGTTTAACGCTCAAATTGTAAATGGTACATTTAAATGTAGGCAATTATGCTTTTTGAACGTCATTATAATGGAGTGAAGAAAAACGATCAGGCCTAATTATTAGGCCCAACAACAATAATAATGGTCTACTCCAATTTAGTCTGATATGCTTACATTAGGCTAATACATGTTGAAAGACAGATAGGCCTACTGTATGAATATAGGTTACAGTACATGTGCAAATTATGATTAGGCCTATGATTGGTCTACTTCATCCTAGAAAATGTCAATAGCCTATAAAAAACAGCAAATGTTCCAATTCTTTCTGTGTTTGGCTGATCGGTGATCATCACAGCAAGTCGGTAATCTGCAATTAACAAATAAATAGTGCTTTTGAAGCAGCTTTTGAATTCAATTCTGGGGTTTGTTTAAGTAAATAAATCTGAGATGCTACAATGCAACTTTGCATGTGTTTTAATTGTATTTTCCATAAATGTACATTCTTGTGCCAAACAGAGAGGTAATCTCTTAAGAAGTAATGAGGTTTGAATTTGATACGCGCTTTCTTAATTGAATTTCGTTCAATATTATTGAAATAATGGGTGCGATAAAAGTATTAAATTTTATGTGAACATGCATTAAAAAAGGTCTTAAAAGCATTGAATTTAGGTTTAACAATCCTGGGGGAACCCTGAAAAATGTAGGCCTATTGGTTATGCCAGACTAGTAGTCATACATTTTCCCTCCTGTGACCATGCGAGCAGACGCGCAATGAGAACATGGCGTTTCTTACATTATTATTTTTTTCCCCCTCACCGACAACTTTGTACATGCATAGTAAAGTGCTGGGACTGATTGCTAGGTTACTTTTTTATTGTATTTTTTTATTGTATTATCCTTTTTGAAAGGAAGTTTGTCGACGTCAGTGAAGTCAGCGCAACATGGATTGGTTCAAAGTGTTCAAAGTTGCGGGAAATCGCGGTGATTGGTTAAAGTTGCGCTCTCGCGCAGAATTCGCGGGAATTCATTGAAGTTGCGAAAAACGACGCGATCGCAACATCGCGATTTCCTGGGGGGACTGACTAACACATGAGGGCCCTGGGCCCAGGGGCAGATGCCCTGCTTGCCCTCCCTATATAGCTCCGCCCCTGCCTCTGCAAGATGACTGGCTTTGACGTGTCAGATGCTCGCTCTTGCGTTTCACACACACCAGCGTTTCCCAGTGTGATTCTACATCCATTCAGATCACAGTTAAAGCAGCCAAGTCATGGCCCTGCCAGGGCCTAACGGTACGGCACTGGGTTACTAAGTCAAGTCAAGTCAAGTCAGATTTTATTGTCACTTTCTTCATATGCACAAGACATACGAGGAAAATGAAATTACGTTTTCTCTCTATGCCAGTCCTTCCCAACCTTTTTTGTC
>NC_085880.1:47706095-47718595 GCF_034702125.1 Engraulis encrasicolus | reverse complement strand
TTGTCCGCTGTGACATTTCATGTCCTTCACGTAGGTTCTTAATTCTTGTCACTTTTACTGTAGCCTACAGTTGTAACTATGCGCGTGCAACCTTTCCTGGTTTTATATTGACCGCATGGACATCAGGGGAAATGACATTCTCTTGGAGGGCCGAACAGGCTACTGTTCTTCGGGGTGAACTTATAGCCCATCCTTCTTAACGACAAGGAGTGGCATCTTCACCGGCTCGCGGGGATTTATTTGCACTAACAGTAACGTAACAAATGCGTCCATAGCCGCGCTGACTGCATCCAAACCGTATTCGTTAGTTTTCGCCTTTCTTATCCTCTCACGCCCCTCCCATGCATTTGATCACCGCACCCAACATCTCTGGTCTAACCGAAAGAAACATAAGGTGCGCTGTCACATGTATGCGTGTGTTTATACTTACTATGCGTGCGTAACTAAATTAGGCTACTGCAAATTGCCTCATCCTGGTTGCCTATCCTGGCTATTTATCACGTGCTATTTTGAGTATGAAGGAGGCCACATAGAAAATCTTGCTTGCGCACAGGTTCTGTTGTTATTACAGTGGTCTCGGGCTTCGGACGGGTTCAGACACAAACATTTTAATTAGTCTCGGGCTCGGGTCGGGGTTGATCACTTTTCTGTCGGCTGAGGGTCGGGCTCGGACAGAAAAAAACGGCCCGAGCCATGCTCTACACTGTTTTGACAGAAAGACAGTTCACCTGTCGCCTACTCTGTTTTCTTCCCAAAGCGGCATTTAAAAGTATTCCATGAAATCCAACATCAACGTCACTTCAAATAGGTGACAGCATCATGCACACACATGAAATAACACTTCAGTGAGGGGGGGACATCACTGCTCTCATATTAAAGTGAAAAGAGAATTTCACATTTTAGTTTATTTAATGTAGGCCTATGTAAAATTGCAAATAGCCTATTCATTGAAATCTGTCCAGAAAGGGTTGTAATGTTTGCCTGTTTTTTATGTTTGTAATTATTTTATTTTTTTTAATAAAAAATCGTGATTAAAAAAAAAAATAGCCTAACAAAAATAGAGATTTTATGTTAAAAAAAAATGTGATATGGGATGGACCGATGGCCCCCCTAGCTAAATTCGCCTTAGGTCCCCACATTGCTAAATGTAGTGTAAGGGATTATTTGAAAAGTGTTAGGTTCAAACCCTTAACATTTGTAAATATGAAACACCTGAAATGAAAGACACAGAGAATCCTTAATTAAGTTTCAAGCCGGCTTGGAGAGCGGATGGGGAGAACCGTCAGCTACCATTTTCCCCACTCGTTCTAAAAGCGAAATATCTCCAAGCGTTATTTATTGAAGGAATGTCCCTGATTACAATTATCTCTATCCGCTAAGGGGAAAAAGGGGGCGTACCCGGATAGAGATTTATTCATTCATTCACACACACACACACACACACAAACACACGAACACACTAGCCAGGCTGCGCCCTCCTAGTGACGCAACACCTTCGGCGGCGCTGCAGATCGAATCTCGATTGCAAGTCTATGATAATCAGGCAACGAACACACAGGCCTTGGCCTGCCATGTGGAGATGCAACTCTGTTGTGTTTGGGCATTCCATTGTTCTGGTACAGATAAAGTCCTCGCACAGTCCAGTAATCTTCTGCTTAGCCTTGAACAGGAATTCTTGAATGTGAAAGGGCACATTTGTGCCAAGGCAACATGTTTGCTCTCATAAAGAATAAAATACAGTTCCAACATTTCCCCCTGTTTATTCTATATAGAGGCAAACATTAACATCATCCAGTGATGACTTCAAATGATTTTTTCTTTAAATAGGTACACTTAGAGGCCCCGAGCATAATCCCCTGGGTCAGGGAACAGATCAGGGACCTGGATGGAATCGTCAGATTGGTGTGGAGGCTCATGGTCTCCACCAACAACATCATCATAGTGTCATCGACATCACTATCCTGTCTAGTTAGAAGAGCATATAGGTTTGACATTTTTTTCTTCCATTTGTGCAATGGCAGTGGTACTAAATCTGGTGCACAACACTCTAATACAAAGAATACAACAACATCCACATAACGTGAGGATCGCCGCAAATATTGCAATAGACATGATTATGGACGCTGCCAACTGTCTGTATTTGCCAACATGTCAGAGAAACCATCCCACACTGAAGTGTCGACCCTGGAGTGGTCTTTCATTTTCTTTTTGGTTGAGGGATCCCAGTCCCTCTATCGCCCTGGTGACACTTTCGTCAGCTGCCGTATTGTTCGGTATGAAGGAACAACATTGATAACCAAAAATAGAGCACACACTCCTATCGGCCAAAAGCATATCAACCGCAATACGAGATTGGAATGCCATTAGGCAGGTTGCCTTCAGTTGTTCATGGATGGCCCTGAACCCGAATTCAGTTTTGTTGCCCAGCGCCTGCACATTATAGTGGATGTTGTTCATTCTGTCCACATTTTTGTTTATAGTACACCACCAACATACAAATGATTCAAACCCTGATGCAATTTGATTCCACATTGTAGCTCTCTTATGTTTGTTTTAGGTTAGGTTAAGGGGTGAAGTTTCAGAACAAGGTTTCATTTAACATGTGCCCTATACACATATTTGTTTGATGCACTGATTAATCCTAAAATATCTCTCCTGTTTGAGACATGTGCCATCCACATGACTCAATAAGACTTAAGTAATTTCCGAAACAGACTTTGAGCACAGTAAATGATGAGAAGTAAACATCTTCCAACACCCTCCAGTTCATAGGTGCATGAGTGATTCTACGATTCCCCTACGCTTTTGGCAAAAGCAAAAAGTCAATTATCAGTATTTTTCCCAACTAAATGACCTAGATGTTTACATAGTGCCAAACAAACAAATTGCCAAGCTTAATCTTAATAGTTAGTGGAATTGGCAAATCAAATCCACGGACTTAAAAGTGTAGCCGAATCAGAGAATCACTCGCATAGCCTACATCAAGGCAGGCTTTTTCAAACATTTGCTTAAAGAAATACACAGACATTAGTTTAGAGGAGGTGCACAGATTAGAGAGCATTATAATAGAGAGGAAACAAAAAATGTTTTGTTAGTTTAGACAAAACAAAACCCAAAGCCGCCCAACCATTCTCTCATAATCTATAATCAAAATAAAATAGATAGCTCTACATTCCCGGGGAACAACAATTTATCAAGAGCAAAATTATGAAAAAGAAAATTACTCTGGTCAGTATCTGACTATTGTGGCTCACGTTTACATTACAGTTCCTTACAGAATAGGCGATAAACGCAAACTGACAAAATGTGGTGTTGACCACATAGTTCATCCAATATAGAATGTAGAAGAAACATTAAGAAACATTAAGCATGCCGTACAAAATGACTATACCCATAGTATTGGCTGTCTTTACATGATAGTTAGGCCTGCATAAATCACTTTGTAACAGAACTGAAATATATTGGCATGCAGTCCTCACTGTCCTTTTGTCATGAGGTCATGGTGATATAGGGGCCTAGCCCAACTCCTGCCAATAATGTCAGTACATTCAAAAATGTATTTTGTAAAAATAAAAAAATTGAGTATGAGTAATATTTGAGAATCCAATAATATCCCTCCTGTTGATACATGGCTTAGCCCATGGCTCCACCAATTTAAAATGAATGACATTTATTACTACTCTCTACTTTCTCACACCATTCCAAAGTTTCAATGTCATCACCCAGACATACAGATCACTAGATCAACCAATCAAAATGTAAGAGATAAAAAGAAAGAAAACACAACTGCCATTGTAAAATACGCAACTTTAAAAGAAAAATGAAACAAACAACCGGACAGACCCTTTATCTAAGGTATAAAGGTAAGACCTTGTCTAACTTTAGGTCAAACTTTTCATGGTTTGAAAGAAAGAAAAAAAATAAACAGTTGTTTTATCAAGTGTTATAACTAAAATTATTACCCAATTGAAACAAAACAAACTCTGGAAAAATCTTGTGAAACTCATCTTTCTGTCTCTGCCACAGAAATTTGCATGTTGATAGCTGGGCCTGCTGTGTCTGATAAGGGGTGCCTGCAGAAGACCTTGGGCTACTTAGAGAGAGCCTCTGAGCCTTTTAATATCTATCCGAGCTAATGTAAACATCTACACATAGGACACTGTTATCTTTGCTGGGGTGATTTTGTCAAGCGCCTCTGTGTATTCAGAGTCTAGTTTTTTCTAGTTTATCAGAGTCAACTGTGCTCCAGTCATTAAAATAAAGTTCCAGATCATAATTGCATTGGAAATGACAAAATCAAAACAGAACATAATAAGGCAAGAAATTCGATGAAATAAAACGAAGAAATAAGTCATAGTTAAAAGTCAATCAAAACAAAATGACAACCTAAATTTCTAGAAATGTTCAGCACATGTGACCTAACTCTCAGACCAGGTCCAAATTAGGTTTACTCACAGCACCTTTGGGCCATCAAATAACGCCTGCGTTATTTCAAGATCTCAAACCCATTGTTCTTTTAAAAAAATAAAAATAAATAAGAACAAGGAGAAAGCTTCATCTATTCTTTAGAAGAAACAAAGACATTTTGGTACTGTAAATCATGAAAGCAAACTCTTTTGCAACTACACTACACTACCATGACAGTGCACGGGGCCTTTAGTAATACATTATGACTTGGTCATTGCCATTCTGGTAACAGCTAATTTATAATGCCGTGTCTTAAAGGCTTAAACATTAACATGTTAACTTTCAATTGAAAATAGTAAAGAAACAACATAACTCCACAACCCCGTTTTCTCCTAATCAAAAATAAATGGGTAAGAATGTGTGGAAAAACAAAATCATGACAAAATCCTACACCTCAAGGTTGAATTGTAGAATAAAATAAAAGGCTTATTCTTATTTTTTTTTTAAATTGTTCAACATGTGTACTCCCAAGCTCCAGCTAACTCTGAACACAATAGAGTACCTCCACTAAACACTCAAAAAAAATTTCTTCCACTCTCAGACATATTTAGGCACTCACTCCACAGATACACACGTACACTCCACAGACACATATACAATCTTTCTCACACACACAGTGGGGTGTCCCACTAGGACAATTCATACAACAAATAGGGCCCACACAGACAGACAGACAGACAGTGTTATACAAATACAATTATTATTATTATTATTATTATTATTATTATTATTATTATTATTATTATATGGTAGGCTATCTGAGACATTAACTGCTCAGTGAGTAATCCAAATGGCTGTCATTTGCTTTTTCACACTAGTTTTGCTATAATTTCCGAGTTTTCAGATCTACATTTTTTTTTTCTTCTTGTGGGCAATGCCTTGCCCAGTGACCCTTTTCTCCACATACAAAGCATTTATCAAGTCTTTTTCTATTCGTACCGCTTTATCCAATAACACAAAAGTACTATTGCCGTAGGGTCTTCTTTTTTTACTACTTCCCAGTCCTTGCATTGCATTTCAGCAAGGAACTTTTCACTTCTTTTGCTGTTACTGCCCCCCATTTTGTCTCTATGAATTTAGTCCAACGTCACAACACCTACAGTGCCTCTATTGTTGGATACACTTTTCAACAAGATAGCGATCAACGATCGTTTGTGGTAAGATTCACTTCAACCTCACAGGTGGAATCTTCTTGCATACAGGCTTCCACAAAGACTCGCTATTTGAACCTTGTTGTATTGGTATGAAACGTATTACCGAGTGGTAATACGAATCCTTTCACGCACACTTTCTCTCAACGCAGAGAACACAGAATTTAAACTAGTTTCTCGTACTAGGGGAGTCTGCCCTCCCTTTACGTTTACCTGATAGAGTCTAGAATTGTCAGGGTTTTGTCTTCTCTTATTTTACCGTCTTTTCATTCAATCCTTTTTAAATAAAAATAAAAATATAGGCCTACTCACGATTCTCTGGTCTTTTCAAGATTCCCGTCAACCGTCGGATCCCAGCCTGCGAGGGAGAGACCAGTCCCGGAAACGGGTCTTAGTGCTGTGGCCACAGACTTTCCTGGTTCCCTCCTCGCGTGCTGGAATCGTCGGGTATCTTGGGATCCGGTTCTGAAGGACCAAGTAAATGTTAGGTTCAAACCCTTAACATTTGTAAATATGAAAAACCTGAAATGAAAGACACAGAGAATCAGTAATTAAGTTTCAAGCCAGCTTGGAGAGCGAGTGGAAAGAACCGTCGATGGCGATTTTTCCCAATCGTTCTAAAAGCGAAATATCTCCAAGCGTTATTTATTGTAGGAATGTCCCTGATTACAATTATCTCTATCCGCTAAGGGGAAAAGGGGGCGTACCCGGATAGAGATTAATTCATTCACACACACACACACAAACACACGAACACACTAGCCAGGCTGCGCCCTCCTAGTGACGCAACACCTTCGGCGGCGCTGCAGATCGAATCTCGATTGCAAGTCTATGATAATCAGGCAACGAACACACAGGCCTTGGCCTGCCATGTGGAGATGCAACTCTGTTGTGTTTGGGCATTCCATTGTTCTGGTACAGATAAAGTCCTCGCACAGTCCAGTAATCTTCTGCTTAGCCTTGAACAGGAATTCTTGAATGTGAAAGGGCACATTTGTGCCAAGGCAACATGTTTGCTCTCATAAAGAATAAAATACAGTTCCAACAAAAAGACAGTAACATGTAATCAGCAATGCATTACAGTTTTTCAGTAACTTGCCCAACACTGTTGAAATCCTATGGTACTTTTTCAAATCCAGGCTTATACAGTACATGGTAGGCTTATTGATAAATTGCCTTGACAGGTTATGAGGAGGCCAAGGGGGCGTTTGGGCAAAAAAGGTTCAGAACGGGCATAGTATCCAAATGATATAGGCTACATTATTCACTTTGAGTTGATTTGGGGCCATTTTCTTGCACAATGAGGCAAAGCTTTTTGTAAGCACTTCAGTCCATGTTAATCATAAGCAAGTAAACATAATTACATTAATTGTTTCAGTCTACTTTAAGGGACAAAAGACAGAAATTAGCCTCTTGGCTACAATCTTGTATATTTAGCATTTTTGTTTAAATGCTGGCAATATATGCTGTCCCTTTCTTAAATAAATAAACTTGTAAACTTGTAAACGATAAACTCATAACATCTCCTAAAACCATTGACTTTTCAAGGCAAACCGAGAAAGGCCTGGCTGTTGGCTTCACCAACCACGACACCCTGCACTGTGTCCTCTGTCTATCCTCGGCGGCGTCTTCGTGGCATCCAGCCTTGCGTCTTACTTCTCAGTGGTGATACAGTGTGTGCATTCCAATATGCGACCTTGCGTCCTCCACTTCTGCTTGTGGCCTCGTGTTTTGCAGATGCTCCGCCTCCTTGGAGAAAACAATTAAGTTTCCCTGCTGTCAGCCAAGCCAAAATATTTTTTGGGGGACTATTCTTCATTCGCCATCCAGTTTGCAAATGAGAAAATGACTTTACAATTGAGCTTTTGCAAGATATTGAAATATAAATATATATAAATAAAATGCTGTTGTCAGTGATTTCATCACAGCTATTACTTCCTGGTATGAGGCCACAAGCACAAGTGGAGGACGCAAGGTTGCATATTGGAATGCACACAGTGTGCTCAGATGCCCCCCTCAAAACAGCATCTCTGCAGCCCCGTCTGTGGCACTTCGCCGTGCATTAAAGGGACACTGCAGGAAATGGTCAAAAAAGGTACTGCAACTATGCTGCTCATTGAAACTGTGTCACCTATTGCCAAATTTGACCTTTTCATGAAAGTTTACTAAGTAATAAACTAATATTTTCTAGTATGGCCCAAGTAAAGTCATTTTTGCAGCTAAAAATGGATATTTCTGGAAATTCAAAATGGCGGACCATGGAGAAGATCCCCCTTTTCATGTATGAAAAGTGCAATTTTTCCAGTCATAATGAATACTTAGAAATTGATGGTGGTGGTAAGTATTCATGAAAAAGGTAACATTAGTGAATTGGTAGCATGAATTCTGGAAATAAACAAATAAAAATCTCACACAGTGTCCCTTTAAGATTGTCTTTAAGCCCCGATGGCGGGGTCGCCGTGTAAACAAAAGGCACTTTTTATCAAGTCAAGTCAAGTCAAGTCAATTTATTTATAAAGCACTTTAAAATACAACAGAGGTAGCTGTCCAAAGTGCTGGACAAGTAGGAGGACTTGAAAGGAAACTTTCAACCTTAGAACACATAGACATACTTGAGGACATAGGACAAGATAAAGAAGAAAAATCACAATCAATAAGATCTAAAAACTGAGCATCATGTAGAACAAAAAAAAAGGGGGGGATAGGTTATGCTAAAGGACAAAGCATAAAAAGACAGTTTCATAACGACACATATTTAAAAATAAGAATACATATAAGAGCTAAGGGGATGATCAACATTTAAGAACAAAGAAATAAAAAGAATAAAAGTATAAATAGATAGATAAATAACTAGGTGCAAACACAGAGGTCATACAGTGTTAAAAGCTAATGCATAAAAGTGAGTTTTAAGGTGAGTTTTAAAAGCAGCTAGGGAGGGGGACAGGCGGATATAGAGTGGCAGGTCATTCCACAGTTTGGGGCCCATTACAGCAAAAGCTCTGTCTCCTCTGGTTTTCAACCTGGAGCGTGGTACAATGAGGAGCGCTTGTTCTACTGACCTGAGGGATCTAGAGGGGGCGTTTACGTTTAGTAGGTCAGATAAATAAGATGGTGCCAGGCCATGAAGAGCTTTAAAAACAAATAAAAGAATCTTAAAATCTACTCTGTAGCGTATAGGGAGCCAGTGAAGAGCAGCAAGCACAGGCGTGATATGCTCCCGCCTTCGAGTTTTAGTAAGGAGGCGGGCAGCAGCGTTTTGCACAAGTTGCAGGCGGGAGAGGGAGGAAGCACTGAGGCCAGCATACAAGGCATTGCAGTAATCAGGGCGTGATGAGATAAAAGCATGGATGACTCTTTCAAAGTTTTTAAAAGATAAAAAGGGTTTGGCCTTGGATACTACTCGTAACTGATAAAAACTAGACTTAACAACCATATTGACCTTATCAAGTTAAAAGAGGGAGTATGCAGCTAAGCTAGTGAAAGTCAATGGATCCGTGTAGCAGCATGAAGGCGAGATAGTTTGGCACAGACAGTTACTGTAAAATTTAATAATCAGCCGCTCTTTATTAATCACAGTTGCAGCATCAAGAAAACATCAAAGCTGGCTTCTAAACTGTCCATTTTGAGTGTATGCAAGTTGGCAGAAGACTCTACAGAAGACTCTACTTGTTTAGAACAACACTTGATGGCTGCCGTGGCTTAATGTGACGGAGGTCATCTTGCACCTGTTCACCCCCCTCGAGGATCGAACGTGCGATCTCGTCAACTACAACGGTCCGGCAATAGGAGACACAGTACGATACCGCTGGGCCAAGAGACTAGTCTCTCGGCCCAACGGCACGAGACTGTATGAAGCTATCGGAGGGAGGTTTACCAACGTTCCACGCTAACTCTGTGCTAGTTAGCCTCCGTTACATCAGTACACTGGGTTACTACGCAGGTGACCCGGGTTCGATTTCGGCCGGGCCGCCGGGTTTAATTTGCCGATCCCTCCCGTCTCTCTCTCGCCACTCATTTCCTGTCTGTCTTCTGTCCTGTCAAGAATAAAAGCAAAAAGGCCCAAACAAATACTTTCAAAAAAAAACAGAACAACACTTGATGTCCCACTGCCACGCTGGGCAACTAATCAGTTATCCCATTTGGAACGGAACCACGGTATGCCAATGGGGGCCACAGTTAGCCTTTTCAGGCCGACCAGAATGGAGCCGGTGCCGGTCCCCGCACCAGCTGCGTTCGGCACTAAAGTGCTTACCTGTGAACTACTCATGTTCATACTGAGCTTTGAACTTTCTCCAGACGTGACTGTGCGGTGTCTGGATGAACCTGCTGACGTCCACGTTGTCGTCATGGTTCGCGGAATAAAACCAAGTATTGTTCATGCGCCCAGTGTGTCAATCGGGGCCACCCAGACTCATTAGCAGCAGTGGGAGCCAATTACAACATTAAAGCCAGAAGAAGGTTAATCGAGTGTTTATTCACAAAGACACTGCACTGGCTTCTCTCAGCGTCAGGGGCCTTCGCACTGTTACTGGTGACTGACTGGCAAAGTACAAACAAGGGCGTTGATCCAATAGCCAATAGCCGATGCCAGTCTGGCCGTATGCCAGTCCCACGCTCTCCAAATGAACCCAGTACAGGCAGCATCAGGGCCCATGACTGCTTTGGCTGGGCCCGGGACAAAGACATCTGAAAGGGCCCCCCAAACCCATTACATACAATCAAGGCTCTAAATTAACACAAGCAAACCGGCCAAATGCTGATGAAAATGCAGTTTGGCTGGTAAAAAAGAAAAGTTACTATCCACTTGGACCCATTAGTGAGTGTGTGATTGGCGAGTAGTAAGCTTAACATCTACTAGCCGTTTTGGCAACTGATGAAAAATTTGAATTTGTAGCCCTGCATACAATATAATGAGGATCCAATTCTGGGTGCCCTCCCTCCTCCCTGGGCCCGGTATGAATGACCCCTTTGTCCCCCACCCCTGTCCGTTTCCCTAGGTGGCACATAACCATTGGGGTGCACTAACCGGACACAAATCCCAATGAATGTGACGGCATGTGACCACTCTGGTTCATCCAGTTCATCCAGGTCATCTTGTTCAAAAGAGTGAATGTCCCTCCCAGTGGTAGCGTCCCATTGTCATTGTGCCACACAGCACACTGCAGTTCACAACAGCTAAATTGCATGTATGCCTCAATCATTCAAGAGGCAGGCAGCCTCAAAAAAGGCCAGCTGGTAGAATGGAACCTGCAACCCTTGGGCTACAAGCCCGACACCCTAACATTATGATATTATGGCATTTGAAGTAAACCTTGTAGGTCATACAGAAGACAGCAGCACATTTCAATCTCATAGACCTGAATATTCACTATATGTACATTAGGCTACAACTAAACTGTTCAGAACACACATGCACACGGTGCAGCTAAGTAGAGAATACAGTAGAATCGACTAACATTTACTAATCCTGCAAGTAATTGAGGTTTCTGGTAGCAATCATACATACGTCCATAAAAACAGAATATACAAGACATTATGGGCCTACACATTAATTTCACACATCAAGTTTAATAAACACAATACAAGTGAGTGGAGTCCTACAGGACAGGTTAGCCGTGTTGGCCTAGCATCCCTTGCATGTGATGGGTTTTGGTAAAGTTAATGCTGCATGGTTGATCTTCCATCTCCGGTCTGGTCTGTAATGCTTAACAAATGCAGTGCTCAGGGCAAAAGGATTATCACAGACAGAGGTGCTGGGGACAGTAACTTCAGCCCATGGACACGCACACACACGCCCACGCAGGGAACAGAAGCTCCTAATACTACCCACCTCCAGAGGGATTTACAAAGCCGACAAAGCCGTGCTGTGTCATGTCGAGCTACTGTAAGTGGTGGATGGCTGGACATCGTTTTTGACGAAGTCACGTAGCATTAGGTTTGCATATGCTAGTTGACGAACAGAAGGCCAACAGATATCTTAGTTGTGAAATGGGCTATAAATAGTTTCATATTTGAATACTTCAATGTTGATTTTAATATCAAAGTAGTACATTGTCAAACTAAAGAGAAATCTAAGGTAGTTGAGCGGGTGGCATTCTGGGTAGTAGGCAGCAATGGTACCCCCTCAGCTCGGTACAGCCAGGCGAAAAATTAGGGCTGACGGTTTTTGAGCTGTGCCATGCCGTATATTTAGCTAACCGAAAGGCAATAAGTGGAGGATGAGTCGTGCCTTGTGGAGAGCGGTTCTGGGTAGAAAACAGGCAGTGGAAAGAGCCTGGTTAGGAAGAGTCTGCTGTTTGCTCTCATTACCTTTTGGGAATTTCTCAAAGTGAAGTGTTCTAGCCTTGCTAGTGGGAGATTCGGCCATTTTTCGTGGATTTCACCAAGAAGTTAATCCATTTAATAGTAGCATTAGCTGTGGTTGCACCTCTGATGTTACTAGAAAGCTGTCAATGGGTATAGTGTTATAGCCTTGCTAGGACAAGTAACGCCCATTTTTTTTGGTTAAAATTTCACCAAGGAGTATCCAATTATTAATTACACTTAGAACTAGTTACTGGATACTCCTGGGTGAAATTACAACTAGTGATTGGATACTCCTTGGTGAAATACAACTAGTTATTGGATACTCCTGGGTGAAATTACAACTAGTTATTGGATACTCCTGGGTGAAATTACAACTAGTGATTGGATACTCCTTGGTGAAATACAACTAGTTATTGGATACTCCTGGGTGAAATTACAACTAGTGATTGGATACTCCTGGGTGAAATTACAACTAGTGATTGGATACTCCTTGGTGAAATTACAACTAGTGATTGGATACTCCTTGGTGAAATACAACTAGTTATTGGATACTCCTGGGTGAAATTACAACTAGTT
>NC_085880.1:47691095-47701095 GCF_034702125.1 Engraulis encrasicolus | reverse complement strand
GAGATTGGTGTGCATCCATGTTCAAGTGCCCCAACCTTAAAGAATGAGCTTAAAGGGACACTGTGTGAGATTTTTAGCTGTTTATTTCCAGAATCAATGCTGCCCATTCACTCAAATTCTAAGTATTCATTATGATTGGAAAAATTGGGAATCTTCTCCATGGTCCGCCATTTTGAATTTCCAAAAATAACCATTTTTAGCTGCAAGGACTGCACTTGGACCATACTAGAAAATATTTGTTTATTACTTAGTAAACGTTCATGTAAAGATCAAATGTGGCAATAGGCAGCCCAGTTTCAATGAGCAGCATAGTTGCAGTACCGGTACCTACCTACCTACCGGTAACGGTACCTTTTTTGACCATTTCCTGTAAAGTGTCCCTTTAATGTCAATGAGCAGCATGCATAGTTGCAGTACCGGTACCTTTTTTGACCATTTCCTGCACAATGTATAAATGCACAAAATAAAACAACCCTTGTTGGGCTCTTCCTATCTTTGTGGGGCCCCTCCATTCATATTAACCCTAACAATAGCTAAAGAATGCTAAAAAAAAATGTGCCCAAACCAAAACAATCGCTAACCCTAACCTGTCAGTTGTTTCAGGAAATGGGTCTGTGTTCTTTATTAATGGAATGATGGGTAATGGAATGTTCAGTAACGGGGCGGTATGATTACGTGAGAGATAGTGGGTCAGTCAGCAGTAACAGAGACAAGCTAGGTCTTCTTTATTTTTCATGCCCACTGTTACGCCTATGTTTGTGTGGAGACGACATTAAACAGCCTAACCGTTCACGATGACAACGAGCCAGGTTATTTCGGGAAGGGGAATCTGAAAGGAATATCAACCGGTGTTTACCCCAGGAGCTTAGATGAAGCTCTGGCCCCTGCTAGCGAGTGAGAAGGCAGAAAAGGTAACACAGTGAGGAAATTTTTTCACACTTTTACTTTTACCAGTAACAACAAAACTACCCCAGCAAAAGGGGTCAAAATAGGTGGGATCTAGGATTTGGGTTATTTCATTCATTATCACCCACCTACTTCTGGGTCTAGGCTACTGCTCAATTGCTACTCAGTCATGTACTGTACATGTATGTGGGGGAGGGCAAAATAACTGAGACACTTTGGTGTTGGAAGTTTCATGGCTCAAGTGGACCAGCCTGTTGACCAATCTTCATTAATGGCACGTTGCACCAGTAAAGTGAAGTGAGTGAATTTTCAATTAGCAGGGTAAGAGCACAGTTTTGCTCAAAATTTTGCAATGCCCACAACACTATGGGTGACATGTCAAAGTTCAAAAAGGATAAATTCTTGGTACGTGTGTAACTGTTGCATCTTTGACGGAGACAGCAAGTCTTTGTAATGTATCAAGAGCCACAGTATCCAAGGTAATGTCTGCATACCACCAAGAAGGAGGAACCACATTCAACAGGATTAACTGTGGATGCAAGAGAGCACTGAGACTTTGCACATTGTAGTCTTTTTGCATATGACATGTTTTTATTGTGTGTGTGTGTGTGTGTGTGTGTGTGTGTGTGTGTGTGTGTGTGTGTGTGTGTGTGTGTGTGTGTGTGTGTGTGTGGGTGGGTGGGCGGGTGTGTGTGTGTGTGTGTGTGGGTGTGTGTGTGTGTGTGTGCGTGCGTGCGTGTGTGTTTGTGGCAGGGGTTGTATGCCTGAGTGGCTACTCCCATTTTATTGGATTGTATGTTTTCTTACCTGCCCAGGGACTGCAGATGTAAATTAGCTTGTGAGCTATAATCTGGTCATCTTTTTACTATGTAACTAATGTACTTTGCACATGGTCCCTGATGAAATAAACCAATAAACTAAACTAAACTAAACTAAACTAAATGACACTAAAATGACAGGTGTCTCAGTTATTTTGTCCGACCCCTGTATATGGTAATGGATAGCAAGGACACATATGTCACTGGTCACTGACACTGATGGCAGAGGTCCTAGTGGTGCATTGATAGGTAATGACAACACGACAGATATGCAATTTAAGAGACATTTATTTGATAATGATAAGGCTTTACATTTGTCATTTTCAAACCAATTATAATGATTTAGATACATAGATGATTTCTCAACCAAACAATCTCCAAAATGAGTGGTAAGTGGTCATGGTGATCTTGTGGCATTCAGAGACTGAAGAGCAGGAAGCCACTGAAGGTGCTGTGATAGTTGTCATCATCATAGAGCCTGTAGCCGTCATTAAGCACCATGTTTACGGTCTCTCCCTTCTCCAGCTGCAGAGTCAGGCCACTGGACAGGTAGGAGGCACTTGAATCAGTACCATGCTCCCATAGCTGCATGAGCCTCGCTCCATTCTTATGCATCTGGATAAACATGTGGCGTGTATCCATTACATCCACAACAGTGAACCTGAAGTAGTAGACCCCCTTGACTGGAGCTGTGAAGAAGCCAGTTGTGTGGCTGTAGGCCTCTCCTACATTGGTGATGATGCTCCTGAACACTAAATTTAAGGCAGTATTCCCAGCCTGTGTGTATCCTGAGCCCAAACCTGCTGAGAAGGCCACCTTGGGTTCTGCTTCGACCTCTTTCTCCCGATTCTCTGCTTCAGTCTCAATGGCTGCCAGTCTGGTCTTTACTCCTGTCAAATCTGCCTCTTGTGCGGCGTTTTCCTTCTTCAGATTCTCCACTTCAGCTTCACTATCGGCCAATCTAGTCTTCAGTGCTGTCATCTCTGTTTTGGTGTCCTGTAGTGCCCTCTCCAGAGCCTCCGCCTTAGTGTCACTGACTGCCAGCCTTTGTTTCATTGCTACATTATCTGCCTCCAGTACCTTAACGTCATCTCGAGTATGTCGTAATGTTGCTCTCAAGTCTACCACCATGTCTCTGAGCTCCTTCAGCTCAGCGCTGTGGCTGTCCGCCTGGACTCCACACATGGAGATCAGCAGCACCAGCACTGAGATGGTAGCCCTCATCTTCCAAGTTACTGTAAAACAAACATTCAACATATTCTGACTGTCAAAGGCAGGTCAAAGTGTACTTGTATTGTATAAAAACTATGTCACAAGAGTTAGTACAGAAATTTCAAATTGTGTTCAACCAGTGGTTAAACTAAACATTGACAATAAACAAGATGAGAAATCGACAATATCCACAGACACACACACACACACACACATGTGCATGCGTTATACAGCATTTTGTGTATATATATATACTGTATATATATATATATATATATATATATATATATATATATATATATATATATATATATATATATATTTCATTCACCAAATAAAAAATGACTGAAGCCATATTTTGCCTTCAAACTTGTGGGACAATGGCAGTGAACAAGCCAAACCCCTTCCAAACATTCATAAACAAATGCGTAGGGTGATCCAAACTGGACAGCAGCAAACACAAAATAATGTATTAATGATAAAAGTTATTAATATACTTAAATGTAATAAACATTGAACTTACCTTTAAGGGAAAGAATGCCCCGTCTGTCACTGGTGTCTGTAGTGGCAAAACTGATGGCAGAAGTCGATGCAACAGCAGCAGTGTCTGGGACTTTGACTCCGTGATCATCCTCTTTTTACGAGTCAGGAATTATATGAACACGTTTGGAGAGACCGTTGGCCCAGGGAGGGACGCCAGTCAGCAGTAATGATTGCACAACACGAGTATATATATGTTGTATATTCAACTATCAGTGCTGTGGGAAAGCAGACAGCTGTTACCTATGAGGTGGGACAGGGGGCATCACCTCTTCATACATGTGTGTGTGTGTGTTGTGTGTATGCTCGAGCTCTCAGGTCCACTGATGCCAAGCTGCTAAGGACCCCCACCCCCCCGCAAAAGAAGATCGGCGACGCCGCGTTTGTTTGCTATGCGCCCAAGAGATGGAACGCCCTCCCCATCGAGATCCGATCAGCCAGCTCCGTCGACTCCTTCAAGAAGCAGCTGAAGACCCACCTCTTCATCCTTGCCAACTCCTAGCTGCCAAGGCGTCATAGTGTCCCAGCTGCCGCAGCGTCCTTACTGCTCACAACCAGCCTTGGTAGGGCGCTCCCCTAGGTGGCCGCTGGTCTCTGCTTGAGGTTTCTTCCTGACTATAGGGTTCTTTTTTCTCACGCCTCACTGAGCTTTTTTTTTTCCGCCTACAAACTATGATTCAAGCGAAAGGGAGTTTTTCCTCACCCCTGATGCCACCAGAGCACCCAATCTCTGTGTGACTATCTATGACTTACGCTAGGCCCAGCCACTATGGACCTTACGCATCTAAGAATCCTGATCCTAACCTACGTTGACCTTATGACTCTACAATCTCTATCTATCTCTTCTTCCTCTGCCTTCCTGCTATTTCTGCCTGTCCTCTATACCTCTCCTTTTAAATCCATCTCTAAGAATGATGTTTTTCCCATCTGTTAGGCACTTTGAGTTACATGCCTTGTATGATACAGTGCTATACAAATACAATTATTATTATTATTATTATTATTATCAAGCACCAAACCCCTTCCCATCCGCTCTCTCGCTCCAGCCAGTGGGTGTATGTGTGTGTGTGTGTGTATGTGTGTGTGTGTGTGTTCCTGTCACTGCCTGTGTGTGTGTGTGTTCCTGTCACTGCCTGTGTGTTTGTGTTTGTGTGTGTGTGTGTGTGTGTGTGTGTGTGTGTGTGTGTGTGTGTGTGTGTGTGTGTGTGTGTGTGTGTGTGTGTGTGTGTGTGTGTGTGTGTGTGTGTGTGTGTGTGTCGCTGCCTTCTCTTCTCCTCTCGTGACCTTTTTCATTTACACTACTCCAGAGCCAGATACACACACACACACACACACACACACACACACACACACACACACACACACACACACACACACACACACACACACACACACACACACACACACACACACACACACACACACACTGCACACACACACACACACACACACACACACACACACACACACACACACACACACACACACACACACACACACACACACACACACACAACCACACCAGACACTTGTTTATGACAGTGCATGACCCACATACTCTATCCGCAGAGCAGAGCAGAGCTTACTTCAGCAGCAAGATATAAAGAGGAGGATTAGTGTGGACCTTGGATAGTCTATAGTCATGAGATTATGAGTGCGTCTTAATATGCGACCTTGCCTCCTCCACTTGCCTCCTCCACTTGCCTCCTCCACTTGCTTCTCGTCATGATGACATCACTGACAACAGCATTATATTTCAATATCTTGCAAAAGCTCAATTGTAGAGTCTTTTTCTCTTTTGCAATTGGGATGGTGAATGAAAAACAGTCCCTCAAAAGTTGTTGTGGCTAGGCTGACAGCTGGGAAACTTTATCGTTTTCTCCACGGAGGAGGGGCCAGGAGGCGGGACGAGGAGACAAGCGCAAGTGGAGGAGGCAAGGTCGCATATTAAGACGCACTCTATGACATGACTTTGTAGTCCAGCAGTTAACTGTCAAAAAAGCCCAGAATAGTTCACTTTGGTATGCAAGCATGAAAATTGGCACGGATGTTCATTAGAATGTACTCTATCAGCTCAGGGCGTTGGCCACGCAAAAATCCAAGATGGCCGCCATTTTTCAAGATGGCCACCTTCTCCACTTCTAAATAAGTCTAAGAATAGTTAAATTAGTGATGCAAGCATGTAATTTGGCAAAATTGTTCATTTGAATGTACTTTTTCAAAATATGGTGTTGGCCACGCAAAATCCAAGATGGCCACCATTTTTCAAGATGGCAACCCTCGCCACTCGCAAATAAGTCTAAGAATAGTTAAATTAGTGATGCAATCATGTAATTTGGCAGAAATGTGTCTTTGTATGCACTTTTTTTAAAAATGGTGTTGGATACACAAAATTCAAGATGGCTGCCATTTTTCAAGATGGCCACCCTTTATGATGCATAGAGAGAGAGAGAGAGAGAGAGAGAGAGAGAGAGAGAGAGAGAGAGAGAGAGAGAGAGAGAGAGAGAGAAAGAGAAAGAGAGAGAGAGAGAGACAGCACTTTCGCTCATAAACCCCAAACAATTGGTGCCTCTTGGCAGCCTCCAGAGCTGGTCTGTGAATGTGAGAATGAGTATGTGCTCCACAAAGGCAAAGTGCAGAAGGTATTACTAGTGGAGTCTGTAAAGGTTTTACCATTACGGAAGTGATAAAAGCACCAAACTTTGCATGGTGTGTCTTTAGGGTATTAAGCTGTAATTCTAGCCTAGGAGCCATCGGAAAAAAAAAATCTACCATGTCATATACAATGTCATGTTGTGTAATGCATTACATTGTTAGTACATGACATTATACTTAGCTGACAATGTTAATATAGTCCCAAACCCAGCAGAGATGAAGCAATGGCAGTTGTAGCCTGCTTGACAGATTGATGAAACTACAAAAATGTACATAGTGTGAAAGTATGTGTGATAGTGTGCATACTGTGCTTACATGCTTGGCAGCAAATGTAACGTTGTGAACGATTTGAGAAGATTCTTGGTTTGAATTAAAATGAGTATTTCCCACACTAAAACTATGGTAAGAATAGACTGCTGCTAATGCTCACTCAGCAGCATCTGAATGGGGAAGTGTCAGTGCAAGATGATGTCCAAGGTAGCAGGTTCTCCATCCTCTAATTTCATTAACAGATATTTTGTATTTGTTTGACAGAGGGTAAAGGACAGGATCTCTCCATATGTATGAAGAACCCATAATTCAACATTTTCACAAGTAGCATTGTGCACATAGTGAGTGCACTTCAGTCATCTTTAGAATGGTATTACAGATTACTCAATATACATGTAGGCCACAGTATGTCTTCAGTTCAAATTAAATGGAAATCATTTCTAAGTAGGTGTTGAGTAAGTAGGCAGAGGTAAATTGTTTTTTTTTTCAAGTCTTCACCTAGTACTTGTCACAAGTTGTATTACAGTTAGCTCAATAATCATTGAGTACTTCAATTGCTACTTCACAACTGACAGCTGTGTACCATAGGTCTTTGCCACATGTACCATAGGTCTTTGCCACCCTTACCCATAGGAGAAATATCTATATAAAACAACAGTTCTCATATGGTATATACTATAAAAGTAAATCATTACTGGTACTCATTACTCATTTTCTTGATATGCAAGGCACACAAATAGTCTGGGAGGAAGGATAGTCTACCATAGATTGTGAGTGGTAATAGTAACACAACTCATTCCCACTACACCATTTTGCATCATATTGTACATGACCTCAGAAGGCTCCACATGTTTCAGTTCTACTATGTAGTTGTACAGTGCAGTGCAGTGCAGTACAGTACAGTACAGTACAGTACAGTACAGTCGCATGCAGTACGGTGCAGTACAGTACAATAGCATACAGTACGGTGCAGTACAGTACAGTACAGTTTGGTATATCACATTGCAGTACAGTTCAGTACAGTAGAGTACAGTACGGTGCAGTACAGTACAGTATGGTGTATCACATTACAGTACAGTACAGTAGCATACAGTACGGTACAGTAGAGTACAGTGGGCCTACAGTACCGTATGGTATATCACATACAGTACAGTACAGTACGGTCCAGTACAGTACAGAACAGTACAGTATATCACATACAGTACAGTACAGTACAGTATAGCAGAGTACACTACACCACAGTATCTTGATGACGTTTGGGCTAATTTGACAGGTGTATCCTTCCAAAGTCAATGGGATTTCCACATGTTGTTGTTTAAAGTTTTTGAAAGACTTTTTGAGTGTGTGAGAGAAGTAAGCCAGGCTGACATGTTTTAAACAAAGGACCACACCCACAAATAAAAAATAATGAGCAATCAATAAATCAAGTGGTTAGGTAGCCAACATATCATCTAGGTTAAAGGCCAAAGTAGAACATAAAACAGACATGTTACCATTTTGCATATGTCAATATACTGTATGTATGGTGTATTGTATATTGATTATTCATACTTTCCTAAGCATAGAGGCCCCCATCACTCCATAGTACACTAGGACTTGAGATATACATATCTGAACACAAACCAGCATACATTTTAATTTGTAATGACCTTATAGAGGTAGATAATCCAAGCTGTCACTGACACTTGATATGCACATGTATTCACTTGATTGATATGAAAATTGAATATTTCAGTTGGGCTCCCAGGCTTAAATTATTGATCAAAAATTGATCATTGATCAGAAATTCTTTCTGGTGAACATTTGTGCCAAATTGCATGATTCTATCCCTAATTTAACTCTTCTTGGCAATATTTACAAGTTTCGAGGTAGCCATCTTGAAAAATGGCAGCCATCTTGGATTTTGAGTGGCCAATGCTCTTTTGTGAAAGGGTGCATTCTAATGAACATTTGTGCCTAATTGTATGATTGTATCATTAATTTAACTATTCTTAGCCTTATTTACAAGTGAACAGGGTGGCCATCTTGAAAAATGGCGGCCATCTTGGATTTTGAGTGGCCAATGCTCTTTCGTGAAAGAGTGCATTCTAATGAACATTTGTGCCTAATTGTATGATTGTATCATTAATTTAACTATTCTTAGCCTTATTTACAAGTGAACAGGGTGGCCATCTTGAAAAATGGCGGCCATCTTGGATTTTGAGTGGCCAATGCTCTTTTGTGAAAGAGTGCAGTCTAATGAACATTTGTGCCGAATTGTGTGATTGTATCATTAATTTAACTCTTCTTAGCCTTATTGACAAGTGAACAGGGTGGCCATCTTGAAAAATGGCCGCCATTTTGGATTTTTGCGTGGCCAACGCCCTTAGCTGAAAGAGTACATTCTAATGAACCTCTGTGCCAATTTCTATGCTTGCATACCAAAGTGAACTATTTTTGGTCTTATTTGCTCCGCTATGGGTTTGCCTGTCATACATGGATGCTTGCCGGCCGCATGTATTTGACTGTCATACGTGGATGCCATAAAAATGTATTTACGTTAAAGCTTTACCCCAGCCTTTCTTCTTCCCCTGTCTTTGATGTAACCTTTCTGAGCTCCTGTCTTGAGAAATGACAGAGAGAGTGAGAGAGAGAGAGAGAGAGAGAGAGAGAGAGAAAGAGAGAGAGAGAGAGAGAGAGAGAGACAGAGACAGAGACAGAGACAGAGACAGAGACAGAGACAGAGAGACAGAGACAGAGAGAGAGACGGAGACAGAGAGAGAGACAGAGAGAGAGACAGATAGAGAGACAGAGAGATAGATAGAAAGAGACACTACCTCGATGCCAATCACTTTTAATAAATCTGATTTAATTACGAGGGATTGTCTCACTCACTAACTCTTTATTATTCTTCTAATTAAGGCCTTGGATCATAAGAAAGGCTTCCCGTTTACAAATAGTCACGATGTGAGGAGGGGCAAGATGCTAAGCAGCCAACCACGTGAGTGTAATTTTTGAGTGACAGCAGTTTCAAACAATCAGAGGTTGAGGAGGGACCCCTGGCTGTGCACGCAGACAGGGATTGTTTACAAATAGGAGACCCATGTATATTACGCACATGTAAGCCCAACTGGGGAACTCCAACTCCCATTGCCATTGTGACACAGCACTTTACAGCACACAAGTGTATACTGCACATGACGAAATTGCATTTATGCCTCATCCGTGCAAGGGGGCAGCCCCCAATGGCACCCGAAAGGGAGCAGTGGCGGTGGGACGGTACCATGCTCAGGGTACCTCAGTCATGGAGGAGGATGGGGGAGAGCACTGGTTAATTACTTCCCCCCACCAACCTGGCGGGTCGGGAGTTGAACCGTCTGACGCCCTAACCGCTTACCCATGACTACCCATAACATCTCTTGAAGGAGGAAACCAGCGCACACCGGTTTCGAGGTGCAGGTAGAAGATACCGCACACTCTTGTCCATCGTGCTGCAATTTATTTAGAAAACAATGAAGAGTGTCCGGTATCTTCTTCTCAAAAATACCCATGACATCTCACCGTACTATGGGTCTGCCAACACAGTTTCACATTTCTCATCAATTTCACTTTTGCTGTTC
>NC_085880.1:47678595-47681095 GCF_034702125.1 Engraulis encrasicolus | reverse complement strand
CTCTATCTCCCCCCCCCCTCTCTCTTACACACACACACTCTCCGTCTCTTTCATCTCCAGGTTCTTGTTTGTGTATGAGTGGGAGAGAAGAGAGGGGAAGGAGAGAGAGAGGAGAGGAGAGGAGATGAGAGGAGAGAGGCAGGGGGTAAAGAGAAGAGATGAGAGAGGGAGGAGAGGAGAGGAGAAAGAGAGAGAAGAGAGGGATGAGAAGAGAGAGGACAAAAGAGGAGAAGAGAGAGAGGAGTGAGATGTCTCATTTATCATCGGCATTGCTCTATTTCTTTCTCACTCACAAATGCGAAAAAGCACACACACACACACACACACACACACACACACACACACACACACACACACACACACACACACACACACACACACACAGGCACACACACACACACAGAGTACAGACACACACACCTCCCCTGACTGTGAAGCAGAGCGCTTCATTATTTGCGCTAGTTTTACAGCACACAGCGGCAGGCTGGGAGAGCGGAGGTGACGGTGCGTTGTTCCCAGACTGATGGTCTTTTCTGCTTTACTCTCAATTGGCCAAATAAATGGGGCCAGGTAACCACTGTGTGTGTGTGTGTGTGTGTGTGCGTGTGCGTGTGTGTGTGAGCGTACGCGTGTGTGCACGCGTGCGTGTGTGTGTGTGCATGCGTGCCTGCCTGCCTGCCTGCCTGCGTGCATGGGTGCGTGTGCGAGTGCTTGTGCGTGTGTGTGCGTGCCTGTGTGTGTGTGTGTGCATGCGTAGGTGCGTGCATGCGTGCGTACATGTGTGTGTGTGTGTGTGTGTGCATGTATGCAAATGAAGAATCACCAGACATGCAGTTTAATTGTGACTCCTACTGGTGTTCGGAGGAGTGTAGCCAAAACAAATGGGATTTCTATTCATTTCTGGCACATCATTATAAAGTGCTGTGTCCCCCTGCTTGCCTACCTGCTTCATACCTGTTCACCTGCATGTTTGCCAGCTTTCCTGCCATAGTGTTTGCCTGCTTTGCTGCCTGCCTGTTTGACTGCCTGTCTGCACGCCTGCATGCTTGCTTTGCTGCCTGTTTGACTGCCTGTCTGCATTCCTGCATGCTTGATTTGCTGCCTGCCTGTTTGACTGCCTGTCTGCATGCCTGCATGCTTGATTTGCTGCCTGCCTGTTTGACTGCCTGTCTGCATTCCTGCATGCTTGATCGCCTGTTTGCCTGTCAGCTTGCATTTCTACTTACCTGCCAATCTGTTTACCCGCCTGCGTCCTTGCTTATTTGCTTGTGGATTACTTGCCTGCCTACATGCCTCCATGCTTGCCTGCCTGTCTCCCTGCCTGCCTGCCTGCCTGTTTGAGTCCCTGCCTGTCTCCCTGCCTGCCTGCCTGCCTGCCTGCCTGTCACCCTGCCTGCCTGTCTGCCTGCCTATCTGTCTTTCTTGCTTGCCTGCCTGTCTCCCCGTCTGTCTGCCTGCCTGCCTGTCTCCCTGCCTGCCTGCCTGCCTGCTTGCCTGCCTGTCTACCTGCCTGACTGCCTGACTGCCTGCCTGACTGACTCCCTGCCTGCCTGCCTGCCTGCCTGCCTGTCTGCCTATCTCCCTGTCTGTCTGCCTGCCTGCCTGTCTCCCTGCCTGCCTGCCTGCCTGCCTGCCTGCCTGACTGTCTCCCTGCCTGCCTGCCCGCCTGCCTGCCTGTCTCCCTGCCTGCCTGCCTGTCTCCCTGCCTGCCTACCTGTCTCCCTGCCTGCCTACCTGTCTCCCTGCCTGCCTGCCCGCCGGCCTGCCTGTCTGCCTGCTTGTCTGTCTTTCCTGTTTCCCTGTCTGCCTGCCTGCCTGCCTGCCTGTTTCCCTGTCTGCCTGCCTGCCTGTCTGCCTGTCTGCCTGCCTGTTTCCCTGTCTGCCTGCCTGTTTCCCTGTCTGCCTGTTTTCCATGCTTGTGGCTGCAGCCTGGGTGTTGTGAGCCTGTATGCTTGTGGCTGCAGCCTGGGTGATGGGCTGCTGGGTGAAGATTATGATGTGTTGATCCATAGGGGTTATTTTATAGCATCAGCTGCAGCCAGCTAGCCAGACCCCTCCCCCATACTTAGCGCCGTCGGCCTGCTCTGTAGTGCACTGTAGTACACTGCACTGCACTGTGCTGATCAACAATCAACAGTTCTCTATGTAATGCTGTCATGCACATAAGACAACAACACCTTTGTATTTACAATAAAATAATAGAATATCATAAAATAGAATAGAATAGAATAGAACAGAATAGAATAGAATAGAATAGAATAATTGTGAGAAGTAAATGTAACTTAATGAATCCTCTCAGTTAATAGCCTACAGCATGGTCCACAATCCACTAGGCTACATTCAATGCTGAGCCATAATGGCACACTCCTAATGGATTCAGTAGACAAAGAGAATTCCACAATGGCCAGGAAATTGGAATACGTACTGCTGTTTTCATGTAAACTAGGATATTTCTGACCTGGACATTTTAAGTTTATGTAAATACCTTATCCCACATTTG
>NC_085880.1:47653595-47666095 GCF_034702125.1 Engraulis encrasicolus | reverse complement strand
AGAGACAGCAGACATCCTTGCATGGGTGTCGCTAGTTCACAAAAAAACATGTTTTTTAGGTCAGATATTAGAGACCTTGAGTGCGTTGCAATATGCAACCTTGCCTCCTCCACTTGCCTCCTCCACTTGCTTCTCGTCATGATGACATCACTGACAACAGCATTATATTTCAATATCTTGCAAAAGCTCAGTCTTTTTCTCATTTGCAGAAAAAGAGTCTTTTTCTCATTTGCAATTGGGATGGTGAATGAAAAACAGTCCCTCAAAAGTTGTTGTGTCTAGGCTGACAGCTGGGAAACTTTATCGTTTTCTCCACGGAGGAGGGGCCAGGAGGCGGGACGAGGAGACAAGCGCAAGTGGAGGAGGCAAGGTCGCATATTAAAACGCACTCCATATGAAGGGTTTTGTTGCAAAAGGGTGTATCCACCATTTTTGACTTTTACATTTTACTATTGGAAATGACTGTTAAGAGGTCCTATCACCTATGTGTGAATTCTTGCATTTTAAATATTTTGGGACAATGCTTTCTAAACCTATATGAAATGCATTTCACAAAGCAATGCAATGGAATGCTCAATACAAAATGTCAATTTCCCAACATTCTACAAAATGGAGATACTTCGCCTTGCAATGAAACTCTTCATACTGTATATGTTGTTGGAGGTCTGGGGCTTTGTCCCCTGGGAGAATATGAAAATACAGTTGCTGAAAATGTGATTGTAATGCAATATGAGAAAAGAAATATGGAGGCTTGGCCTTCAGGGGGGCCCCTTGACTCTTGGGCCCCAGGGCCTGGGCCTGGTAGGCCCGTGCAGTGAGTCCTTGTACAGTCTACCCTCAGGAGAGAGAGCACCCCAGACGTGCGGTGAGTCCTTGTACAGTATATGCTCAGGAGAGAGAGCACCCCAGACGTGCGGTGAGCCGTCCTAGTACAGTCTACCCTCAGGAGAGAGAGCACCCCAGACGTGCGGTGAGCCGTCCCTGTACAGTCTACCCTCAGGAGAGAAAGCACCCCAGACGTGCAATGAGCCGTCCCTGTACAGTATGCATATATACTGTATGCTCAGGAGAGAGAGCACCCCAGACGTGCGGTGAGCCGTCCTAGTACAGTCTGCCCACCAAGGATGTTAAAAATAGTTACAACAATGTTTTAGTCACAGTTAATGTCTCTCTTGTTTTAAATATGAGATTATTTCTTTATAACCTATAAAGAATATTTCTTTATAACCTATTTGTACAAGCAATTAAATTATCATTCAATCATAGTGTGATTAGAGAACGATGTCAAGTCATGGGTAGAGGATTTTGAACAAACAGGTAGCCCTCGAGTAGCCCCTTGTAGTCCTCAGGCAGCCCTTGGTAGCCCTCAGACCCAGAAAGGTTGGGGACCCCTGTAGTACAATATGCATATATATGCTCAGGAGAGAGAGCACCCCAGACGTCATCTGCTTTTTCTGCTCCTTGGTCCCATTACAGCCTACACTACTACTACTACAGCTGACATCATCGTGATTATGATTACTTTGGCACGACTTATTTGACGTCTGCATTTGCCAGCAGAGCTGAAATCATACTGTACTGTACTGCAGCTTGCTTTTGCAGAGTGCTGGACTGGACATCTGGCATAGCCTTCATTTTCTGGTGGGCCCTGCACCCTTGTGGGCCCCTATTTTCAGAAATGTAAAAAAAAAAAAAAAACCAGGCCCACCGGTGATTCAGTTCTGCACTGCTAATTATGAGGGGGCCCTTTTAGTCAAAAATGCCCGTCCCCTATTTCTCCCCTAGTCCAGCCCTGCTACTGCTGCCCCTCCCCTTACATGGAGCTTCCCCAGCTCAGCTAAAGCAGCATGGAGCACCCATCTCCATCCATCGCACATGTTTAACCCTAATCTCAACTATGCCGCATGGAGCACCCATCTCCATCCATCTCACACCGTTAACCCTAATTAGTGTGACTGTAGGAACTACCGTATCAGCCATTACTCACATGCTGCAACTGAACATCAGGGCTCTCTGGTAGCTCCTAGAATAGATGAGGAGAGAAGATAATGGAACAGAACAGAACAGAACAGAACAGAACAGAACAGAACAGAACAGAATAGAATAGAATGGAACAGAACAGAACAGAACAGAGTAGAACGGAATAGAACAGAACTGAATAGAATAGAATAGAATAGAATAGAATAGAATAGAATAGAATAGAATGGAACAGAACAGAACAGAGTAGAACGGAATAGAACAGAATAGAGTAGAAGAGAAGAGAAGAGAAGAGAAGAGAAGAGAAGAGAAGAGAAGAGAAGAGAAGAGAAGAGAAGAGAAGAGAAGAGAAGAGAAGAGAAGAGAACAGAACAGAACAGAGTAGAACAGAACAGAACAGAGTAGAACAGAATAGAATAGAACAGAACAGAGTAGAACAGAACAGAACAGAATAGACGTAATGAGATGGACGTTAGCTCTGACCTGCTCTGTAAAAATTGCTGTTCCCATGAATGGCACTTAATAGGTTGTGATGCATTACTGACTTTGAAAAAGAAGTCTGTGAATCAATTCATTTTAATTTAAAATTAATTTTACATTTTAATGAATAATCAAAATATTTTAGCCGAAAAAACGACTTGCCACTTTGACTTTCATGTGGAAACTAAAGTTTTTGTTGGGAATTGTTCTGTTTGTGGATCCAAAAGTTTAGAAAATACCGAATCCAAAAGTTTGTTTAACTACTACTATCAGGTTTATAAAGAAGTCTATGAATGAATAATCAACTGCTTCTTGTGATGTGATTAGATGTGGTAGGTAGTGATGGATGGTGGAGTGATGTGATGTGATGTGATGGGTAAGGGGCCACTTCAGACGTGTCCATGCCCAGATGCGAGGCTCTTGTGCTGGGTGCAGCCCCTCCGGTGTCAGCCTGTCCCATCACTCAGCTCCGGGTGCTGATGGCTCTGAAGATGAAGATGGCAACAGGGCTTCTCCCGTCATCCAAGTTGACAGCAGCACACAAACAGATGCACACACACAAACGAATGCACACACATATACGCACGATCTGAATGCACGGACGCACACGCACACGCACATGCACACGCACATGCACACGCACACTCACATCGTATCTCTGGTGGTTCATGAAAAAAAAAGATCAATCGAGTATATTTGGGGGGAAAAAAGTGTGAATGGACTATCAAGTAATTGGTCATTTATAAATGTGACACACACACACACACACACACACACACACACACACACACACACACACACACACACACACACACACACACACACACACACACACACACACACACACACACACACACGTACACTCCCTCCCGGCAGCACTTCCTGCTGTGGAAGACAATGAGCTTGTGTGTGTGCACGTGTGTGTGTGTGTGTGTCACATTTATAAATGACCAATTACTTGATAGCCCATTCACACTTTTTTTTCTTCTCAAATACACTCGATTGATCTTTTTTTTGCATGAGCCACCAGAGAGATACGATCAAGAGACCAAAAGTGTGTGTGTGTGTGTGTGTGTGTGTGTGTGTGTGTGTGTGTGTGTGTGTGTGTGTGTGTGTGTGTGTGTGTGTCCAAGGGACCAAGAGACTGGGATGGGGCATCAGGGTCATTAACCCTTCGCGGTGCGGGCTAGGCAATCGGCCACAACGTCTGCTATGCTTGGAGCCATTGGAGCTAATTTTAGCCGCACCGCTAACAGCTTCGTTCAGCTGGTTTGAAGGCAGATTGATTTTATTGATCTGGATGGAGATTGCAGGGGTGTGTGTGTGTGTGTGTGTGTGTGTGTGTGTGTGTGTGTGTGTGTTGATCTAGATGGAGATTGCAGGGGAGTGTGTGTGTGTGTGTGTGTGCGTGTGTGTGTGTGTGTGTGTGTGTGTGTGTGTGTGTGTGTGTGTGTGTGTGTGTGTGTGTGTGTGTGTGTGTGTGTGTTCATCTAGATGGAGATTGCAGGGGAGACTTGGCTGCTGCTGACGTCACCTATTGTAACCGAGACAGAGGCACACACAGTGTGTGAGTGTGTGTGTGTGTCTGTATGTGTGTGTGTGTGTGTGTGTGTCTGTATGTGTGTGTGTGTGTGTGTGTGTGTGTGTGTGTGTGTGTGTGTGTGTGTTTGTGCGTGTGCGTGTGCGTGTGTGTGTGAGAGTACAATAGACCCTGAATACCTGACACAGTGCAGATACTGAATCCAGATACACACACACACGCGCGTACACACGCACACGCTGTGCACAGACACACGCACACAGACACACGCACGTACACAGACACACGCACACACACACACACACACACACACACACACACACACACACACACACACACACACACACACACACACACACACACACACACACACACACACACACACACACACCCCTCTGTATCTAGTCCTGTTCCCTCTCCAGTGGCTCTGCTGTGTGTGTTAATGAAGATGAACTAGGTGATTAACACTCCAGCACACTGGGGGAAAGATGGGGTGTGTGTGTGTGCGTGTGTGTGTGTGTGTGTGTGTGTGTGTGTGTGTGTGTGCTTGTCTGTCTGTGTGTGTGTGTGTGTGTGTGTGTGTCTGTATGTGTGTGTGTGTGTGTGTGTGTGTGTGTGTGTGTGTGTGTGTGTGTACGAGGATGGATGGAAGGGCTGAATTCTAAATTTAACGCCCATGTTGACAGTATGGGGCTGAAGAGAGGGAGAGGGGCGCTCTCAACACTGTACAGGGTGTGTAAGTGTGTGTGTTTCTTTCTGTGTGTGTGTGTGTGTGTGTGTTTGTGTGTGTGTGTTTGTGGAGTATGTGCGTAGAGTGTTGGGGAGAGTGTGTACTAGAGTGTGTGTGTGTGGGGGGGGGGGGGGGCATCTATTTGTGGTTCCCTGTCATTGCTCAACTTGCTCCATCTGCAAACTGGGCCATGATGCTCCTCCATGTAACACACACACACACACACACACACACACAGGGCCGCTGACAGGTTTGGCTGGGCCCGGGACAAAAAAAATCAATGGGCCCCCCTTCCTCCTACTACCCCCCCTCACCAAAAAAAACCAAAACATTTTTTTCAAGGGAGACCAGGTGGTCAGACTACACTTTCGGTCTGAAAGCGCACCACTCTCACGTGATATGCTATATATTATTAGGCCTACCCATTATAAATGAAATGACATTGGTATCAAACACAGACTTCTATTATAACTAGACTGCGGATGTTCGATGTGTTGTGAAGCAACGGCTGGGGGCGGGACATGGGACGATTTTTGGGCGGAAGAAGGAAGTAGAGCGCCTTTTCCCATTATTCTCAATGGTGGGCTTGAAGCCATATACCTCCTTGCCAATTCTTGCCAAGTCGGCTCTGTTTCGTTCCTACGATAGTTGCCCCTCCCTTCCAAACAGCCCAGATATTTTTTTCAGGCTGACCCTGTATTTGAGAGAGCTATTAAAATAGTTTAAATGACCAATGAGCATGGCTATTTGGGTTGATTGGCAGTTGACATTCTTTAGAATTATTGTTTTGATTGACAGGCAGGCCGTCGTCAAGGCGAAGGACGACTCTCGCGCCGTCTCCAGGGGAAGCTCCCTCCCTGCTGCATTACTTTCAACAGCTTCATCACTGCCATGGGTTATTTAATTTTGGTACACTTTCCCCACAAATATGCGTTGTTGTACTTTTGGATGTACTTCTCCGTATTCTGTAAGGACCTCTGCAGTTTTGGTAAGTAAAATAAAAACATGTATTATACGTGGCTGATTGACCAAAATGACTGAGCTTTGTTAAACAAACACGTACGACAATGCTAGCTTGTTATTAGCCCAAGGCAGCATGCTGATCTTTCAGTGTTTGATGATCTGTCGGCTTGTCAAGTAACTTAATTATAATTTGAATGCCATTGCTTTTGGAAGCAAAATGTGTCTGTTTGGCGTGCATCAGGTGTAAGGATTCCCTCCTTCCGTAGCCAAGTCCTTACATCAAGATGCTGTAAACATTTCACTACCATTCTGGCACTATGCGGGCCAGTGGCCACATCGGAAAAGCAACGTAGTCTAGCTGTGTTCCTCCGTGAACTGTTAAACATTGTTCGTTTCTGTATTGCCAAATTTCCAAGTTGCTAGTTGGTGATGAAATGATGGTCATTGGTAGGCCTACGTTCGTTATCAGTATGTTAATAACCTGGTGGCATTATTGCGTGAATGCTTTGCACACTTAATGAATAAGGTCCTCAAGTGTGTAGAGTTTCGCTGAGTTCGTTGTTTATTTACATTTTCCTCAGCATAACTGTACAGCTGACACAGCTGCCTTCTGTATCATAACAAAGCCTGTCACTTCCACGTTTCGTTCTTTTTATGTGACCGAAGTCACTGGCTACTGCACCAGAGAGGGCCTCTGCACTCATTGCTGGTCCTATGATGCCATCTATTGGCGATAACGTGCAACAGCATAATTAAACTAAAAGACAACTTCTGACAGGACAACAAAAAGACAGGGAATGAGAATAAGGGAATAACAAAAAGACAAAAATGGGGGGTCCACTACACTTGCATACAAACTGATTGTGATGCTGTCACTCATTTTCTAGTCTATATCTTGGACTGAAAAAGGATTACATTATTATGTTTCAGGTGTTTTGCCCCTGCGGTTGTGAGGAGGATGCTGTGTAGGTGGCAGCGTGAACGTGTCACACAGACATTGGCTAAACTACTCGGTAGGTATAACGAAATAAAAGAAACCACCCCCTCAACCCTGTTTATGCTGCACTGTACCTATTATAACCAGTTTTTATATAGACCATTATTTGAAATACTATGAGAGCCTTTCTGTTAGGATACTGTACAGCAGGGATGGGCAACTGGAGGCTCGGGCGCCACATGCAGCCCAACTTCTCACTTTTTTTAAAAAAAGAAAAAGGACAGTTTTTAACCCCCTATAAACCAATAGTGTAAGCATTCAGGTATAAATAAAGAAAAAGTGAAGTATCCTTTTGTAAATTCTCTCAAGTGCGTGGTGATGTGGCCCACCGATTGTGGTAATTAAAAATGTTGGCCCACCTTACAATGAAAGTTGCCCACCCCTGCTGTACAGCCTACATCACTTGTACATGTCCTTACCAAATATGACATTGTTAATGCCTAAAAGTTATATGTCTAAATGTAAACCATAATATTAAATTGTGATGGACAGAAATCAACTAAACCAACATATTACATTCTGAATGTAGTTGCGCAGTGATACTGAGACCAACTTATTCCTGTCTTTATTTGCCAGGCTTCTACACTTGCCCTCAGAGTTCACATATGGTTAAGTGCACAGGTGTCCATCCAGGTTCAGACTGATGCTGGTAACAAGAGGAAAACATGCTGATTGGTAAGTGAGATCCCTGCTCAACAAAAATCCACACAGCACAACAAGTAAGCCTAGTTTGTGGTATCAAATGTAAAATGTAAGTTTCATCAAAAAGTTGTAGAACACATCTGAATGAATTGCAGGCCATTAAAGTAGTGAATGGGCAGGGAATTAAATCGGGTAAATGTTGGCTCATGGATGGATATAAGGCGGCTAAACGTCGGCGAGATGCATGTAAATAAATGCATCGGCAAGATGTCTTTGAAAGAGTGGCAGCCCATCGGCCAGATGCTGGGCAGACGTCGGGATAGCCAATGCATCGGTAAAACGTAGGCATTCCATCGGACGCCGCTCTTTTGCCGCACGTCTGCCCAACATCTTGCCGATGAGCAAACGTCTTGCCGATGTATTTTACATCGGAAAAAATACATCTTGCCGACGTTGGCAAGACATAAGTGTGCTGTCTGGGTAATGTTGGCGATTGTAGGCCTACTGACGAGTGCATTGTGTAGTAAACATCCTTTCCCCATCCTCATGTGACATGGTTTCATTCTGTAGGCAAACAACAAACCACACTTCACCTGGAAAACAGAGCCAGGACTCACTGTCAGGTAAGTAAAGTTTAAAATCCCTAATATAATATAAAGTATGCTCCTGAGTTAAGACCAGAGACCTTCCAATGTAAAGCTAACACCATCATCTCCTTACTCTGCATGTGTTTATATATTAGTAATAAAATAGTAATGAAATATATGTTGTTCTCATCACCCTTCGTTTGTCATCATTTTCTTTACAGATGTCTGCAAATGTACAGTAGGCTACACGCCAGCAGGTCTCACCATAGTCAGCATCATCAAGGATTGTCACTCCGACCTGAGAAGAGGCCCCATAGAGACACGGACAAGGACCAGCCACTGTTGCCAGTGCACAACTGAGGACCCGACCAGCCTGCTGCCATCTATGATACTATATAGTACCCGGTATGTAACATTACACTACACTCAGCCAATGCTTTCATCCAAAGTGACTTTCACTTATTTTTACATGTGCCTCCCAATTTGAAGGGACAAAAAGTAATTGGACTGGATAAAAGTATACATCAAGCGTAGTAAACTCTCAGCGTTTGTCAGTAGCCACTATCTTCAATAATTACAAGGGTACCAATTCTATTGACAGATATGCATGCCCACACCATGAAACTACCACCCCATGATTTTCACTGATTAGGTAGCATGCTTTGAAACACGAGCAGCCCATCTCCTTATCTATTGTGTTTTCTTCCCATGAACCTGACACTAATACAAGTTCAGCTGCTTAATGTTGAGGTAAATAATGTAAACGACATAAGTATGTTAAGTTGTTGGTGTACCAAACAGTGACGTATTCTCATCACACTTCATATGCCATTATTTTATTTACAGCGAAGCGGTCTGAAGACGTGGAGTACACTGCAGCAGGTATCACATGACCAAGGACTTGGACAACGTCTCTGCTTACATCTATAGTGTATTACACAAGTGAGTGTACACCCCCATATTTCTGCAGATGTAATGGGACAATAAAGACATTTGAAAACTGAAAATGAAGTCTGCACTTCAAGCTCATCACATTTAAATAAGTAAAACAGGAGCTTGGTGAGCAGACTTACTTTTCAGTTGTCATTTGACTTTGTTAGTCCTGCACCCAAAACTTTTTTGAGAAGGATGTTCATGGGTTTTTCCTTTTTAAACAAATGTAGACATTTTTACTACACTGAAATGTTATAGTTACTCTATATATACACCAGTGATATGCTTCAATTATGTTCATGTTACATTAATTATTTTTTTAAAAATAGATTTGTATTTATCGTTACAGCTGAAGATGTACAGTACGCTGCTGCCTGCATCCTGCCACCACAGAGGATCCGATATGCAGAACCAGCTTCAAAAACCATTGCAATTATGAAACACAGTTAATAAATGCTTATATACAGCAGCCCACACATTTTGTTTAATTTGTAATATTGGTTAACACACTATTGTTACAACTGTTTAGATCGGTGTTTCCCAACCAGGGGTACATGTACCACTAGGGTACGTGAACACAATGCAGGTGGTACATGCATTGGCAGGTATCAATAAAAAGAAATGTATGGAGCATAATCATATTGGGATAGAGGAAGATATACAGTAGACTAGAGCATGAGGGAGGGGGTACTACTCATGGTATGACAAAAATGCTTAGGGGGTACTTGAGACAAAAAAAAAGTTGGGAGACACTGTGTGATTGAAGCAATGCTATGTTTTACTAACTGAAAGGTGTTAACTTTGGTTTGTTTACCATACCGTCTACTTCTAAGAGTGATCTTTAAGAGAAGCTTTGTATTCTGAATCTTTTCAGAAACTGGGGGGATCAGCAAAAAAAATGGTCATGATGATGACTGCTCGACACGGCAATCTTCATCTTCAATCTTCCGGATGACAGCTTGGCGTCGAGGAGCCTTTCTTCAGCGTCCATGGTTTGTCTGTCAAACGGAAAGGTTTTGCATGTCATTTGATGCCCAAACATTCAAAGTTATTTACAAATGTCCGTAGAGGATTAACTTGGTGTGGCAGACACTAAACAAACACTATTTTACGATGTACAACATGAAAATTGGAGCATTCTGAGCTCATACAAATGCAATGTTGATACTGAGTATTGCTGACATGGATTATGTTTTGCCAAACGGTACGCCGACCCCAAAGACACATTTTCACATTGCATTTTCTGTGTACAGCTCTGTTTGTAGCCTAACTTCCAATTTATCTTTAATTGCGGCTACATTACAACGTGGTGAAGTAATTTATAGTAAGCTAGGTCTTACGCCATTCGGCTGGCTCACGTTAGATGCTAAGCTAAAATTATTATGGTCATCATAACAAGCTCTTCAAGGTTTCGTTATCCCAAAGTATCATTTTATTAATAGCATGGTATATTTGCCATACTTACCGATGACCAGTTCCATTTGAACTTGTGTTGCTGTTTTTATGACAATCAAGGGTTTCTGTGTCGACCAGTTCCACAGCTGAAAACTGGGTTCAATATTTCTGCTGGGGACGCCATGTCATATTCGGGTGGGAGGGGCGGGACATGTCTTGAAGTGTCTGTTTGTGGATTGGCCGGCGATGTCGACCTATCAGCAATGTAGCTCAACGTTGTCAAGGTGATTATTATATTTCCGCATTTTTGGGGCGGAAGTAAATCAGCCGCGGTTGCTTCAAAACCGTTGAATGGAGTTCTATCGAACTCCGCAGTCCAGTTATACTATACACGTCAGTGGTATCAACGTAGCCTCACAAATCAATGAGGCATACAATAATTCCATAGTAAATGATCTATCCATCCAATTATCCATGCATTTTTGCCAACATTTATTTAGAAATGAAACAAAATAAATAGGATTCACATCATTAATAACACAAGTGTACATGTAATTTACCTTAGCAATTTGAGGGCTTGCACATCAAAACGTGCCTGACTGAATCAGCTCTAGTTTGCTAAACTGACTTCAAGTGACGTGTGATGACAGTGAACAAGTGAGCAGCACACCAAAGACGTCAGTCTTCCCAGGAATACCAGGAATACTCAGGATTACCAGGAATAGCCAAACACAGGAACAAGTCAAGTTGCAGAAATGTATATGCAAAACGGATGTACACTGTTTCTCCCCACAAAGTTAACAGGTTGATAAAGTGTTAGCATTTGCGCTAAGCGAAATAGCGTTGCATAATAGCGCAGTTCTAAAAGTTCTCCCTTGCCCTCTCCTTGCGCGCGACGCAACTTCTCATCATGTTATGATTGGGGCTAATGTGCATATTCCTAGCTAAGGTCACAGATGGTCAGATTTGAAACACAATTTTACTAAGCTGTGGTTATAAAATGATGCGACTGTGTGACTGATCATGTTTTTAACATGAATGCTGCAGTGCAGTGCGTGTCTGTTTATGAAGGGAAACTTTTGCTTTGTTAGTGTCCTCTGCTATTGTTAGTACCTGCATCATCTGAAGAACTTTTTACTGAAATCCTGGGGCTTCTGGTGTCTTCATCTATTTTTCTCCTATCCTTCATTTTCTGCCCTCCTGGTTTGAACGACTGCTTCTTCAGACACCTTGGCAAATTGGCACGAGCCGCGTTAAGTTGAAGCCGTTTTTTTCTCGTAATGACCGACCAAACCATTTGTGCACTGGGGTGGGGGAGGTGGGGGTTCTTGATCTTGATTTTGCAGGAAAGGCAAAATATCTGCATCATTTATTTAATGTAAATATAGCGCAATCTCCCTCTCTCAAAAAACATCTTATTTTGAAATTAATTAGAACCATTAATCACAAACTTAATGAGGGCCCAGTTCTGGGCCCCCCTATCCCAGGGCCCGGGACAAAAAGCCCTTTTGTCCCCCCCTGTCGGCGGGCCTGCACACACACACACACACACACACACACACACACACACACACACTCCTCTGGGACATGCACCTCCATTTTCCACGTGTAAGCACACAAGTGTTGCACACACACACACACACACACACACACACACACACACACACACACACACACACACACACACACACACACACACACACACACACACACACACACACACACACACACACACTCTCTCTCTCTCTCCTCTGGGACATGCACCTCCATTTTCCATGTGTATGTACACAAGTGTTGCACATGTAGCTTCTGGGCCACAGTGCTGTGCTGCTACCGCTAACATGTTTTATTTGTGTGTGTTACGCAAGGGTGCAAGAGGGTGATTAAGTGTGTGTGCGTGTGCTTGTGTGTGTGTGTGTGTGTGTGTGTGTGTGTGTGTGTGTGTGTGTGTGTGTGTGTGTTTAAACTAGGTTAGCTTTTTGTGTGTGTGCGTGCACGCGTGTATGTGTGTGCATAATAGAACCTATATCACCTGTATCACATGACTTCATTCATACTATATCACCTGTATCAAATTACTAGATTCTAGAACTCCTACATCACCTGTATCAAATTACTAGATTCTAGAACTCCTATATCACCTGTATCACATGACCAGGGCTCTACACTTAGCTTTTTCATTAGGAGCACCTGTGCCTCTAAGTGAAACAATGTACAGTAGGGGTACAGATAAAAATTTAGGAGCACAGTGAGTTT
>NC_085880.1:47633595-47641095 GCF_034702125.1 Engraulis encrasicolus | reverse complement strand
TTGTCCCCACCTGTTGGCTTCCCTGGTGCCTGTGGTGGTTATTGCCCCAGATGATGTTTATGAGGTTTTGGTTGTGAACAGGGATGGACTAGGGGAGGAATAGGCCCCCGGCACATTTGGCTTAAAGGGGCCCCTCATAATTAGCTGGACTGGGGGAGAAATAGGGCCCCGGCACTTTTGCCTTAAAGGGGCCCCTCATAATTAGCTGGACTAGGGGAGAAATAGGGCCCGGACACTTTTGGCTTAAAGGGGCCCCTCATAATTAGCTGGACTGGGGGAGAAATAGGGCCCCGGCACTTTTGCCTTAAAGGGGCCCCTCATAATTAGCTGGACTGGGGGAGAAATAGGGCCCCGGCACTTTTGGCTTAAAGGGGCCCCTCATAATTAGCTGGACTGGGGGAGAAATAGGGCCCCGACACTTTTGGCTTAAAGGGGCCCCTCATAATTAGCGGAGCAGAACTGATTCACCGATGGGCCCGCACCCTCACTGGCCACCTTTTTTCAGAATTTACACATACATAAATAAAGACATTGCCCACAAGACGTAACACACATATTACACATAAAATAATCATCATATATAGCTCCCTGTTACATACATTTGCCAAGGCATCTCTCTCTCTCACACACACACACACACACACACACCAGGGCTTAACACTAACACCCGCCAGCTAGCTAAATAGGGCCCCACGAGGGTGCGGGGCCCACTGGGTAGTGCCTTCTATGCCTGTCCATCCCAGGCTGTGAATCGTGCTTGTGCTGCAGTCAATGCTGTAGTGTAGTTTTGCAACCCTAGGAAACGGGTTAGAGTGTCAATTTCATGCACTAACAGATCCAATCACAGCAGGCATTTTACTGTCATTGTCAAAAAGACAACTCTCAAGACGACTCCGTTCATTAAATTATTCTTTTCCGTATTTTAATCAGAGCAACACCTTGTATTCCCATAACAGACGGCGCTGCTTTGGGTTAAAAATATGAACTGGTTGCACATGGTAGGGAATCGCCTCTCCTTATTGGTTGAGCTGGTTGCACATGGTAGGGAATCGCCTCTCCTTATTGGTTAACAGTTCTTGGCTGTGTTGCCCTTTGCTCTCCAAAGCCACTCACACCTCCTAATCAAGTCAATTGGCTAATTACCTCTCACACCTCCTAATCAAGTTAATTGGCTAATTACAGGGATAATTGATAATTAGAGTGGGGGGGAGTGTTGGGAGTGTCGAGGGGTGTGAAGACTTGCAGAGAAGTCAATACACCACACAGATTGATTATACGTCTCACACCCAAGAGCCAAGCCAACATCTTCATCCGACATTATCTCTCTCCTTCTTTCTCTCTCCTTCTCTCTCTCTCTCTCTCTCTCTCTCTCTCTCAGAGGAGACAGTGTGACTGCCTCAAAGGATAAATGACCCCGATCCCCTCGTGTCTTGATGCTATCTCTAGTGGTTTATAGAATAAAGATAAATCGAGTCTTTCTTCAAAAGAAAACAAAAAAACATGTGAACATCAGAAACAGAGCATCAGACACTGTACATTCTATTACGCTGGCTAAAATATTGATGGAAACCAAACGCATTAAAAAGATGTAAATTAAAACCAGCCTCTTCTCACCCCATCTTATATCGCTACAACATATTTTTCATTTAACTTTTAATTTGCTTCAAAATCTGAAGAAGTTTAGAAGTTACCTTACGCTGCTGATGGAGAGGGGATCCATCCTCCCTTCATTTGCTGAATGTGTAGGCCCCTCTCTCTCTCTCTCTCTCTCGCTCGACCTGTAAAATAAAGGCTGTGGAATGTTTGTCACTCTTATGAATGTGGTTGAAGGGAATGTAACAGTAGGCTTGCTTACTCATCTATGCATTAATTAATTCATTCATTCATTCATTCATTCATTCATTCATTCATTCATTCATTCATTCATTCATTCATTCATTCATTTATTGATTATTACATTACATTACATTGCATTTGGCAGACGCTTTATAACCAAAGCGACTTTCAAAAGAGGACATAATCAAGCCAACATCACAAGCAATTACAAAGTGCACAGGAGATATACAGAACAACAAGTGCAGTTGCAAAGAGGGGTTAGTTTTTTTGTTTTGTTTTTTTAAAAAGAGTAAATAACGAGTACACACACACACAAACACACACACAAACTAAACTAAACTAAACATCATGTCAGGAGTCTGCCCTGGGGCAAGGCCAGCTCAAGCATTAGTCTAGTAGATTCTCTCGAAAGAGGAATGTCTTCAGTTATTTCTTGAAGGCTGCAAGAGATGTGCTTAGTCTTGCTGCCTCTGGGAGACTGTTCCACCACTTGGGTACCACAACGGAGAACAATCTTGACTGGGAGTACCTAGAGCGACTGGATGGCAGAGCCAGACGGCTTGTGCTGGATGAGCGCAGTTCTCTTCCAGTAACATAAGGCGTTAGTAGGTCCTTCAGATAAGCTATGGCCGTTCCTGTGATGGTTTTGTAGGCAAGGGTCAATGCCTTGTGCTTGATCCGGGCGGCGATCGGTAACCAGTGCAACTCAATAAATAGAGGAGTAACATGGGTCCTTTTGGGTTGATTGAATATCAACCGTGCCGCCGCATTCTGGATCATCTGCAGAGGCTTTAGCGCACAAGCAGGTAGACCTGTCATGAGTGAGTTGCAGTAGTCAACGCAGGACAGGACCGTGGCCTGGACCAGTCGTTGTGTATAGACTTCCTTCTTTACTTGATGCATTTGTGCTGTATGTCTGCATATGGTGAGCTTGACTTATTTTTTGCAATGTTCTCAAATGCAGAGTCCTGACATACAGTATGGTTCAGATCAGGGGTTGAACTTAAAAAAATCCCCACCAGTCACTGTGGCAGGTAGACTCTAAAATCTACCAGTCACTGTGGCAGGTAGATTCTAAAATCTACCCACCAGTCACTGTGGCAGGTAGATTCTAAAATCACCCCACCAGTCACTGTGGCAGGTAGATTCTAAAATCACCCCACCAGTCACTGTGGCAGGTAGATTCTAAAATCACCCCACCAGTCACTGTGGCAGGTAGATTCTAAAATCACCCCACCAGTCACTGTGGCAGGTAGATTCTAAAATCACCCCACCAGTCACTGTGGCAGGTAGATTCTAAAATCACCCGACCAGGCACTGTTGGCAGGTAGATTCTAAAATCCCCACCATTCACTGTGGCAGGTAGATTCTAAAATCCCCACCAGTCACTGTGGCAGGTAGATTCTAAAATCCCCACCAGTCACCGTGGCAGGTAGATTCTAAAATCCCCACCAGTCACTGTGGCAGGTAGATTCTAAAATCCCCACCAGTCACTGTGGCAGGTAGATTCTAAAATCCCCACCAGTCACTGTGGCAGGTAGATTCTAGAACACCAGTCACTGTGGCAGGTAGATTCTAGAACACCAGTCACTGTGGCAGGTAGATTCTAGAACACCAGTCACTGTGGCAGGTAAATTCTAAAATCCCCACCAGTCACTGTGGCAGGTAGATTCTAAAATCCCCACCAGTCACTGTGGCAGGTAGATTCTAGAACACCAGTCACTGTGGCAGGTAGATTCTAGAACACCAGTCACTGTGGCAGGTAGACTCTAAAATCTACCAGTGACTCACAATTTTTACCAGTTGTCATTTTCAACAGTTCACATTCAACCGTTCCAAACATTGTAATGGCAAGTAAGATCATTTTCTGATGATCACACCACTGTACCAGAGAGAGTAGAGAGAGAGAGGTTCCATTGGCCCATTGTTTCCGGGTTCTATTATTGCAAGGGGGCGGGGGGGGGGTCCCCCTTTAGGCAGACCTAGGCAGACCTAAGGACTGTTCTATTCAATGCTAGGAGTATTATGACACGCCCCTTTAGGCAGACCGGAACCTGGTCATGTTAGGTGCCCATAGCAACCTATTACAATGGCATATCTCTATATACTTAAAGAATCTCTGACTGTATTGTTCTGTATGTATGTGCAATGTTGTCACAGCTGAGGTAACACTATCTTACACCCAGGAGAAGTCAGCTGCCTCTCCTCTCCTCTCCACTCCTCTCCTCTCCTCTTCTCTCCTCTTCTCCTCTCCTCTCCTCTCCTCTCCTCTCCTCTCCTCCTCTCCTCTCCTCTCCTCTCCTCTCCTCTCCTCTCCTCTTCTCCTCTCCTCTTCTCTCCTCTCTTCTCTCCTCTCCTCTCCTCTCTTCTCTTCTCTTCTCTTCTCTTCTCTTCTCTTCTCTTCTCTTCTCTTCTCTTCTCTTCTCCTCTCTTCTCTTCTCTCCATCGGGAATTTCCCATGGACGACGTGCTGCTGGACTGTGCAACAACAACAACAACATAAAAAAAGAAAAGAAAAGAAGAGAGGAGAAGAGAAGAGAAGGCGAGGCCAAATGTGTAGGATGGGTGTGCTGTTTTCAGCCGGGGGGGGTCGAGATTCCTCAGCCCCCTCCCCAGCTAGCAGCACTCAGCACACAGCACACACAGGGCCAGGTTAAAGAGGACCGGGGGCCCCTAGGTCACAGGTTCCTGTAGGCCCCCACCGAAGGCACATGTCGTGTGTGGGGGCCCCTAGGCTGCAGCCATATCTAGCCTGTGGGGGCCCCGAGGCTGCAGCCATATCTAGCCTGTGTTGGGGCCCCTAGACTGAAGCCATATCTAGCCTGTGGTGGGGCCCCTTAGGCTGCAGCCATATCTAGCCTGTGGTGGGGGGCCCTAGGCTGCAGCCATATCTAGCCTGTGGTGGGGGCCCTAGGCTGCAGCCATATCTAGCCTGTGGTGGGGGCCCCTAGGCTGCAGCCATATCTAGCCGGTGGTGGGGGCCCCTAGGCTGCAGCCATATCTAGCCTGTGTGGGGGGGGCTAGGCTGCATCCATATCTAGCCTGTGGTGGGGGCCCTAGGCTGTATCCATATCTAGCCTGTAGTTTGGGCCCCTAGGCTGCAGCCATATCTAGCCTGTGGTGGGGGCCCTAGGCTGAAGCCATAATTCACCTGTGGTGGGGCCCCTTTGGCTACAGTCATATCTAGGCTGTGGTGGGGGCCCCCAGGCTGCAGCCGTATCTGGCCTGTGGTGGGGGCCCTAGGCTACAGCCATATCTAGCCTGTGGTTGGGGGCCCCTAGGCTGGAGCCATATCTAGCCTGTGGTTGGGGGCCCCTAGGCTGCAGCCATATCTAGCTTGTGGTGGGGACCCTAGGCTGCAGCCATATCTAGCCTGTGGTGGGGGCCCTAGGCTGCAGCCATATCTAGCCTGTGGTGGGGGGCCCTAGGCTGCAGCCATATCTAGCCTGTGGTGGGGGGCCCTAGGCTGCAGCCATATCTAGCCTGTGGTGGGGGGCCCTAGGCTGCAGCCATATCTAGCCTGTGGTGGGGGCCCTAGACTGCAGCCATATCTAGCCTGTGGGGGCATAGGCTGCATCCATATCTAGCCTGTGGTGGGGGCCCTAGGCCGAAGCCATATCTAGCCTGTGGTGGGCCCCCCTGGGCTGCAGCCATATCTAGCTTGTGGTGGGGCCCCTAGGCTGAAGCCATATCTAGCATGTGGTGGGGCCCCTAGGCTGCAGCCATATCTAGCCTGTGGTGGGGCCCCCTAGGCTGCTGCCATATGTAGCATGTGGTGGGGACCCTAGGCTGCAGCCATATCTAGCCTGTGGTGGGGGCCCCTAGGCTGCAGCCATATCTAGCCTGTGGTGGGGCCCTAGGCTGCAGCCATATCTAGCCTGTGGTGGGGGCCCCTAGGCTGCAGCCATATCTAGCCTGTGGTGGGGCCCTAGGCTGCAGCCATATCTAGCCTATCAGGCCTGAGTACACAGTAACACAGTACAGCACAGCACAGGGTCTGGGTGGGTTTGTTATTGTTGTTTTTTCCATGGCTGGGTCTGGGGTAGTGTTGTGTTGTGTTGTGTTGAGGGGAGCGGTGTGTGTGTGTGTGTGTGTGTGTGTCTAGGTTTAGTGTTGTGTTGTGTTGTTGGAGGGGAGCGGTTCCAAGTGGGGTTCTGGTGTTGTTACTAAGAGGCCGGGTTAGTGTGTGTGTGTGTGTGTGTGTGTGTGTGTGTGTGTGTGTGTGTGTGTGTGTGTGTGTGTGTGTGTGTGTGTGTGTGTGTGTGTGTGTGTGTGTGTGTGTGTGTGTGTGTGTGTGTGTGTGTGTGTTAAGAGGCCGGGTTGGGTCGCTTGCCAAACATCATGCTCTTGATCTCACTGCTGCTGTTAAAAAAAGGCCTATGGAAACAGCCCAGACACACACACACACACACACACACACACACACACACACACACACACACACACACACACACACACACACACACACACACACACACACACACACACACACACACACACACACACACACACCTTTACAAACACACCTTTACAAACACACACACACACACACACACACACACACACACACACACACACACACACACACACACACACACACACACACACACACACACACACACACACACACACACACACACACACACACACACACACACACACACACACACACACATGTGCCTGGCGCCTGGGCAATGGTGCTGAGTTTCCTTTGTATGTCTGCTGTGTGTGTGTTTGTGTGTAAGTGTGTGTGCGTGCGTACGTGCGTGCGTGCGTGTGTGCGTGCGCGTGCGTGCATGCATGTGCGCGTGCGTGAGTGTGTCTGAATGTGTGTGTGTGTGTGTGTGTGTGTGTGTGTGTGTGTGTGTGTGTGTGTGTGTGTGTGTGTGTGTGTGTGTGTGTGTGTGTGTGTGTGTGTGTGTGTGAGTGTGTGTGATTGTTTGTGCACGCGCGTGTGTGTATGGGTATGTTGGGGGGGTTGGTTGTTTGCTGTGTGCATGTGTGTGTGTTTGGGGGGCGTGCTGTGTGTTTGTGTGCATGTGTGTGTGTTGCGGGCGGGGGGGGGGTGCTGTGTGTGTGTGTGTGTGTGTGTGTGTGTGTGTGTGTGTGTGTGTGTGTGTGTGTGTGTGTGTGTGTGTGTGTGTGTGTGTGTGTGTGTGTGTGTGTGTGTGTGTGTGTGTGTGTGTGTGTGTGTGTGTGCATGTGTGTGCCACATTTGTATTGTACATTGAAATGTGTGTTTACACTTGCGCGTGTTGATTGTATCGAGCAAAACACTCTCTATCTCCCAAACACTCTCAATCTCCTAAACATTCTCTATCTCAAACACTCTCTATCTCAAACACTCTCTATCTCAAACACTCTCTATCTCAAACACTTTCTATCTCAAACACTCTCTATCTCCCAAACACTCTCTATCTCCGCGCTGTTTTTGCAAATGTTGTTAATGCACTGAGTGTGTGGTGTGGTGTGTGTTAGTGAGTGTGTGGTGTGTTAGCCTGAGTGTGTGGTGTGTGTTAGTGAGTGTGTGGTGTGTTAGCCTGAGTGTGTGGTGTGTGTTAGTGAGTGTGTGTCGTGTTATTGAGTGTGTGGTGTGTGTTAGCCTGAGTGTGTGGTGTGTGTTAGCCTGAGTGTGTGGTGTGTGTTAGTGAGTGTGTGGTGTGT
>NC_085880.1:47623595-47628595 GCF_034702125.1 Engraulis encrasicolus | reverse complement strand
ATGCATTTTTTACGAGATCATAATTTCAACATTTTGCATTACATTTTCAAAATTGCAAGTAAAACGTGTTTCTTAAGGCAATATCTTTGTCTTGAAGTAAAACAACTTGTGTGTTTTGATAAACGATCGTCGTGGTATGCTTTGTAAGTTTCCCTATGGAGCAAATGCATTGATGGCTGACTTCCTGCCACCGCCGGATGGTGCTTATATGTCTCATCAGTTTTAGCACGATCTCTCTGCAACACGGTGTAAAAAATATAAACTCTTCCTTGCTTAATTGCACAAAGCAAGTGTTCAAATTAAAGGATGTAGAGTTATATTTCGGAAATTTGTACACAAACCTTATGCAATTTGACGAAATCTCAGCGTCGGTCAGGGAAACCGCTTCTACCCCATTTTCCTGTTTTTCGCCGAGCTGTGGTCAACTTGTTGTCGACCGCTGCTCTCTTGTGGCGGTTTCCGCGTACTGCAGGACGTTTGGAAATGACACGCAGGATGTTTTTCAGATCGATTTTTTTGTGTGTCAGCGTGGAGAGGGCTTTGAATTTGATGAGACATATATGATGCATCCGGCGCGATAGGGTTAATATTAACACTTAAAAATGATTTAATTACAATGGATTAATGATTAAATAATAAGTACTTAGTTAATATTGAACTATACATTGTAAACTACAACTAATAATTATAGTATATTAAGTAATAATTAGTTAACAGTTTATAAGTCACTTGTTATGCTTAAGTTACTGTTGATATGTTAGTTAATTAATCATAAAAGTATTTTTAATAATATATTCTGCCTTCTGATCCTCTGATGCTTATCAATCGGAGCGGAGATTCATATGGAGGCAGTCGTGCAGCGCAGGTCTGGGTCATTAGATTAAATTAAAAACAACATTTTCAGAATACATTCAGTCTCCTTTATCCAAAGTGACTTCCAACAGGGGATGTACACAACCGCATATAGTACACCAGGGTTTCCCAAACTGGGGTGCGTGCACCCCTGGGGGTGCGCGGCCTGCCATAAGGGGGTGCGCGAGCTGAATAGAGCAATGGCGGATATGTGAGTTTTTATCTAGCATTAATGAACATTAAGTAGTTTTTAATAGTATGGTGCATTATATGCTGGAAGGCTCCATCTGAAGTGTAGTTTAATTCCAAGACTATTGGAAAAGAGGATTCCCCAAAAACGACTGTGCTTAATATGCAGTGAATCCATACTTGCGCGGCCATCAGCACACCAAAATATTCGCTCAGGGGGTGCGCGAACCACATTGAAATGTTCAAGAGGGTGCGCAGGGAAAAAAGTTTGGGAACCACTGTATACTGTACATCGTGTGGGAAGGGCAAAGACAATAGAGGAATAAAGACATAAGTTAAAAGAATGATAAGAAGCAGGTCTTTTGTCATCGTCATCAGACCACTGTAACCGCTGATATTTTTAGACGTAGACAATTCTGCAATATGACATTAGATTAAATTAAAAATTACAAAGACAATAAAGACATGATAAAGTTAAAAGAATGATAAGCAGCAGGTCTTTTGTCATCGTCATCAGACCACTGTAACCGCTGATATTTATAGGCGTAGATAATTCTACAATATGACCGTATGGTATGTCACCACTGATATTTATAGCCGTAGATAATTCTACAATATGATATTAACCCCTTAAGACACTGTCCCTGTTTAATCAAAGCGGAGATTCGAGGCAGTCGTGCAGTACAGGTCTGGCTCATTGGCCGTCATCCTCATCAGACCACTGTCACCGATGATATTTTTAGACGCAGACAATTCTGCAATATGACATGACATTAACCCATCAAGACACTGTTATAAATTAGCAGTTACCAGAATGGCAATGACCAGGTCGTAATGTATTACTAAAGGCCCTGTGTACTCATAGTGGTGTAGTGCTATGGTAGCTTTTTCAGTATTATTACAACGTCCCAGTATAAAGGTATTGATAGAGTGTCAGTGGTCTGACTAAGGTGCCGGGTTGATGTTTTGGTAGAACTAGACTAATAACTTGATCTTGTATCCACGAGTTCTTCTTTACTTGGTTTGTATGGCCGTTGTCAACATGAGTTATTTGTTGGGGCTGATTCCGTCTCTGTGATGTGAAGATGGACACACACACTCTTGACTGAAGAAGAGGCAGAATATACTGTAGATTGCACAACAAGACACTTGTTTACGACCATCTTTCCCCTGATGATCATTCCTTATCATCATCACTGAGTGCAGGCCATTTCAACATCATTGTCATACAAACTATACATTAGCCTGAGAAATCCCATGGTGTGGCATGGAGTCTACAGTACCTTCAGCGAACAGTGTTGGGAGGTAATGCATTACAAAAATAATGCAAAATAACTTTCACAAATTTTGCAAAATTATTTTTACAAAAAGTTACAAATGCATTACAATGACCTGGATTTTAGTGGTATTCAGTGTGGTGGGTCTGAAAGAAGCTATTCCTGAACCTGGTAGTTTTTAGTCTGCATGCTGCCAAAAACACCTCCTAGGCTGGAGGTGAAAAAGTCATGACTCATGAGCTTGATTTACACTGTAATAGATTGCCAAATCCATATTTATTATTGATTATTGATTGTTTTGAAAAGACAGTAACATGTAATCAGTGATGCATTACAGTTTTTGAGTAACTTGCCCAACACTGTCAGCGAACGGACCAGATCATGGTCCATGGACCATGGAGGCGTGGAAAGGCGATGACTGCAGTTTGATTGAATAAGATACAAATTGATACGATTGGCTATGGCTACGTATGCCAAATGATACACATTTATAACAGCCATTGTCAATTATTGACCACACACACACACACACACCCCTACGGGATTTACATTAGGCAGGTCTCCAGACCTGATCCCACCTGTGATTAGATCTGGCAATAACCAGGCACACTATACATATAACCTGGTCCTGACCATCCCATAATACTATCATTTCATTTCGTATTCATGGTCTGGCATTTGTTTGCTCTGAAGCGATTGTAGGAAGCAGGAAGTTTGCACTCAGTTATGGTTTGAAATTATTGGACACCTCTCACCCAATCGTTGGCAGTTACTCAACAACAACATAGCGCAGACCAATGGCTCTGGCGCAGATGTGTACGTCATTGTCACGAGCGTCCTCCCCCTTTCGCCCCCACGTGGGGGGCGTATTCGCTTATTGGCTGTTTTCTGGGGGGGGCGTTGTGATCAAAATTCTACTACTCCGAGCACTCCACAGAGAAGCACGGCCAGACTACAGTAGTGGAGCCAATCCTTTGGCGGAAGTACGTAGGATGGCTTGCGAGGCTACTATACATACCCCACTGACACAAAGACGTAGTCCAGAGTCCAGAGTACCAAGTTTTCTCTCCTCTCCATACTCCTTATCGGGTGCTGGAAGTGGACAAAGACGTATCAATGGCCTGGAAGTAGACAACGACCTGTCAATGGCCTGTGAAATCTTCAGATAGTAGCTCTATGGTTGACATTTTTGTCGCACGTACTGTATATACCCTTTGAAGACACACCTCTACTGAAGTGTTTGTGTTGTGGATAGGATAACTTACTGTATAAAGATCGTACTCTTGTTAGCCACAAGGCTGTGGTCTGCCATTGCCTAATGGTTAGGAAGTTGGACTTTAGGGGAGAGGGTTGCGGGTTCAAATCCCACCCTTACCTCTCCCATCCTACTTCCGTGGATGAAGTGCTCTTGAGCAAGGCACCTAACCCCACATTGCTCCAGGGACTGCAAGCAATACTCTGCAATACTCTGTGCGTTGCTTTGAGTAAAAGCATCTAAGTGTGATATTATACAAGCCTGACCTCAGATCAGTATTGACAATAGTCAGATGCTGCTGCTGCTGTTGCTGGTGGTGTAGTTTTATGGTGTGTTGGGCTTTTATAAGAGGTTTTTATATCAGAGTTATTTATACTCAACATCATGTAGAAAGGAGGTTGTATGACAGCAAGTACAACACACAAGCTCACACACATGTACGTGTACATGTATGTATACACATACACAAAGCACACACACAACCATAAACACTCAAAATATTAAACGCATAGAAAAAAATGATACTACTGTAGTAGTGGAGGATAATAAGATGTAGTACAGTAGGGTCTCACTTCACTGACATGTATCGATCATGGGTACTTGTGGAACGTAATAGATCTGGACACCACCATAACAGCACACAGTCCCCATCAACACAGGTAGTAGGCCTAATAATAATCCTAACCCATGGGGTAGGGGAACCTATGTCTCGAGGGCCGTTTGCGACCCTTGAGGCCGTTTTATCCGGCCCAATGTAATTTTAATGTTATGCAGCTTCACATGAAATATGACATATTTTGTAATGGAATCTTAGAAAATACATTTGCAACACAATTAAGTTATATTCAGGGGACCTAGAGAAGGTCAGGTCTGTTTTAAAGGTGGTTGCCTTCAATATAGACCTCAAGAGCAGGGAGAAATCCTGATTTGTGTTCTTAGTACGGCCCTTGGAGGACGTTTATGGCCCTCGGATGACTTTGAAGTGGCCCTTCGAATGAAAAAGGTTCCCCACCCCTGTCCTAACCAAAGCTTTGCACCCATAGCCATCCCTTCACTTCATCCTCCTCTAGTGCTGCAGTTTGGTCCAGCAGCCAGAGACTTGAGACTTGCTGACATTTTAAAATTAAATAATGAAAGAGAGAGAGAGCAGCACCTGGCCCTCCCTGATCTGTCTGCATGCTCTCTCTCCTCCACCTCGTCCCTCCTCCTGCTCTTCCTCCTCTCCCCCTCCCTGCTGTCCTCTTCCTCCTCCTCCTCCTCCTCAAGGACCCTTGTGATGGCTGTTGCTCCTCCTACTCCTCCTCCCCTTCCTCCTCCTCCTCCTCCTCCTCCTCCTCCTCCTCCTCCTCCTCGAGGACCCTTGTGATGGCTGTTGCTCCTCCTCCTCCTCCTCCCCTTCCTCCTCCTCCTCCTCCTCCTCCTCCTCC
>NC_085880.1:47579793-47590995 GCF_034702125.1 Engraulis encrasicolus | reverse complement strand
AATATCTGTGGAGATTATATGGACACAAAGGGTCAGCAGCAGCGTACAGTTATTATCAAAAACGATCTGCACGCTCTGCACAGATTACAGTATATTGTTATGACCATTTCACAGTGGAAAAAGTGGCTGCGGTCTCCAGCAGGGTTTATGATGGTCTGTTATCGTCTGATAAGATGGGAGAGAGATAGGAGCCTGTTGTTGTTGCTACAGAGGGCCTATACCAAAGATCCTCCTACCAGAGTAAGATACATCAAGTCCATACTTTTCTGGATCTATGTGACGTCAGGTGAACGCCCCTTTAGGAGACCTGTGGTTAGGAGACCTTTGGAGACTTTAGGTTGAGAATGTACGGAGTTCCCTTAGAGCTGTAGATGGTGGTAGCGCATATATTATGCAAGCCGTCACCAAACGTCACAGAAAGAGAAGAAGAAGGAGGATGGGACAACGCCCCCTATAGGAGACTGAACTTGAGCACACTCCTTAACATTGGGTAGGCAGGGTTTGGGGCGTCTTATTCTAGTAGAAGAGTCTTGTAGAGCCTGTACTGTCCATAGCTCACAGTTAGACTGTAGGAGCCCCTGACACAGCGAATCACCAGGAAGAAAATAATCACAATACTGCCCTACAAAGGCAAAGTGCAGTAACTACGTCAACATTGAAACTGAGGGAAAAAGGCCCGTAAAGTAGTAACATTAGGTTGGATATTGCAGTCACTGCAAATTTGACATGGCAATATCTCTACAACGGGACACATCTGGACCATAAGGCTTTGTCACAAGATAAAGTGTTAGGCCTACAGTGTATAAACTCAATTTTGACAAGATATGTAGTTACTGTACTTGACCTTGTTTTAAAAAAAAATGTTTTGGTCTTTTACGACTTTATTTGACAGGACAGTTTGAGAGGTGGACAGGAAGCGAATGGGGAGGGGTCGGCAAATGACCCGGGTCAGGAATCAAACTCGGGTCGGCCGCATGGCAGACAAGTGCCCAACCGGTTGGCCACGGCAGGGCCACTGTACTTGACCTTTATAGGACAGAATAGCTGAATTCCATAACAGGAGAAAGACAGCTGTCTAACATGTGGAGACATAGAGACAACTAATGACTAGAGATGTACAGGATCCAAGATCCGGTTCCGGATCCGGCAGGATAATAGAGGTTTTTCAGACTATCCGGATCCGGTTCCAGGATCCAGGATCCGGTAGCCGAGGCTTTTAAGTCAAAATAGTTTGAGCCAACGTGATAAAAAGGGCCCACGTGTTTGAGTAGGCTATGTGTTTCAACCCTTTCGTAGGATCCGGTATCCGGTTCCGGATCCGGCAGGATCTTAAGCAGTGGATCCGGTATCCGGCAGGATCCTAAAAATCAGGATCCGGTGCATCTCTACTAATGACTATATAATGGCTGCATGGTGCAACATAGAGTAGTAACTGCAGTGCATGGAGCCATGTGGTTATCTTGCTGCATACTTTTGCTTTCGTGTTTTGTCTGTTATCTGAAGGAGAGAGTGACCTGTGGACTGCTATAAAGGGTTTTTATGGAGCTCATGGAAACGCATATGATGCATGCTATGTGTTGAGGATATGTGGCCCTCTTCAGGTAAAGTTACCACAGGGTAGGTCGGATGACCGAAACATTGTATTAAAGTGTGATGGTGGACTGGATGCTGTGCAGGATTTATTTACACTTGAATGATAATCTCACAGGGATAATATCCTACACACCTGTCCAGCTACATAGGTGTGCAAAAGCGTCTGTGTGAACAGAACTCTGACATGGCCCATAGACGGCATTCTAAAGTCGTGCAGCGTGCACCTGTCCATGTATCGGCTTGCATGGGGATCGATCTGGGTGTGGGTCCCAACCATACCCATCACATTACATTACATTACATCACATTACATTACACTACATTTAGCTGAAGCTTTTATCCAAAGCGACATATAGTCCATGAGCCAGACCGCCGATCGCAATCGAAAGGGTGGGCAAAGTCTTGTTGGTATTTTAATATTGATATATATGTCTAGCTTATGAATTGGTATGATAACCTTTGCAGAACAGTAGCTTTATCATATTTATCATGCATTTCTTATTTGAACCATTTTACACTAAAAACGCCTAGGCTAATTTGCTAATATCTTGATAAATTGAAAGTAAAAATGACTCTGAGGTAAATATATTTATAGGAAAAGTTGTCCTACAAAATTCTTAGATAGTTTTTTAAGGGCACGTTACACAGATTTCCCACTTAATTTAGTTCAGGCCCCCATTTTCACTGACTTTTCATTAAAAAATTAGTGTTTATTTCCCAAGCGAGAAAATACTGGTAGATTGGGTAAAAAAATACAAAATTTTTCCCAGTTTATCATCTACATTACAATACAGGTGGGTTTTGTATTACAAGTTTTCTTGAAAGTTGTGTTTCATTATCCACACAAAGTGTAATGTACTTAAATGTGAGCTATTTTACATACACACCCAAATTTGATATGTAGACAAAGACCTATTGGATGAAGCAGAGACTGCACTCTTTACATAGACTAAGGATAAAGTCACTTTTTTACCATGCTGTTGTTGAGAGTGTACTACACTATACAATCCAGTGGCATGCAAAGACATTTTGGGGGGGAGGTGCTGAAGGTGGCGGCTGCGGGGGGGAGGGGGGCATTGTGGAACTTCCAGTTGTCTTGCCAGTGCAGGAGGTGGGGAGCCGTTTTCATTCGAGGGCCACTTCAAATTTTTATAAAAGGGCTTTTGTACTATGAACACAAACCAGGATTTCCCCCTGCAGTTAGGCCTATATTGAAGGTGGACACCTTCACAACAGACCTCAACTTCACTAGGTCCCCTGAAAACATAACTTAATTGTATTGCAAATTAAATTTCTAACAGTTCTTTACAAAACATGTCATATTCCATGTGAAACTGCATAAGATTAAAATTACATCAGGGGCCGTAAACGGCCCTTGAGACATAAGTTAGAGTCCCCACCCTTCTATTATGCTATGTTAGATCAAGGTGAATTGTCACATGCTTTTGATCTCAAGAATCGTTACCATAGATGATCATGCCAATATGGACCACATTGTGACAAAAAAAGAAAAAAAAGGAACTTAAAAAAGGCCTTTTTTCGTCCAGTACGGCAAAGGGGCTGTTGCTTTAGAACCACCAAGTCCGTTCCTAGATCTGTGCATGCCAATGATGCAATCACTTGTGTTTGGAAATAGTAAAAATAAAGTCCCAAATCAACAGACTGACCCGCTCTGCACTTAAAGTAGGAGGGGTGAGGGATCACCTCACCTTCAAAGCCTTCCGAGTCCAGAGAGCAGGCCAGTAATGGGGAATAACAGATTACATGTTTCACGATTACATTATTAAGAATAAAAAAATGATGAGTTGCATTCCCTTACAGTTGCTGCTTCAGTGTCTGGTAATGAATGTGAAAATAAGTGATGGTTTCTAGATTCACATGTTATGCTATTCTAAAATTTTGATAATTCCACACATTACCTAGCCTGGGAGTACCCATGCTGCCTTGCACGTTCTTTTCGATTCGTTTGCCGCCAGACAACACATTACCAGAAACCCAGAGAAAACACATAATGTGCATGTGTGTTGGTGTGGCATTGGCTGTGTGTCTGTGCCTGACAGATGCAGTGGACAGCATGAGTCTGCTTGCATTTGTCTCCTTCTGCTCAGTTATCTACCTTCATCTGGCTGTCCCTGCTGGTAACTCTTATAATATTGTCTTTGGCTGAGTTTCCCAAAAACACTTAAGTAGTACTTAAGTACAGTATACTGACAAGGCGCCACCTCATCCAAAAGTTCCATAGCCTCCAGGGATGTTAAGTAACTAATTACATTTACTCAAATTATTGTAATTGAGTACTTTGATGAGTAACTGAGTCCAAAGTAGTTATTAAAATAGGTGATTTTACTTCTACCCAAATTACAGTTTGGCCAAAGTATTTTACTTACATTTGAATCTACCTTGAGGTCTGAGTAAATTCTGAGGTAGGCAAAATTGAAATAAAGGGGAAAATCTGTCAGACATGAAGGGAAATTGTGTGTTTTTACCATTTAACATAAATTATATATTTTGGACTAATCTATTGGATGACTATCTAGGGCCCGCCGGCCCCATACCATTAGTCCGACAGCCCACAGACGGTACACAATAGAGTTGCAAGTAACTGGCTGGGAATAGTAGAGCACACACCAAGGACTCAAGCTGAGGGAGTACCAGCGCAGCCTGAAAACAGTTGTTTTAAAATATATACAAGAATTATTGTTTATTAAAGGGACACTGTGCAGGAAATGGCCAAAAACGGTACTGAAACTATGCTGCTCATTGAAAATGGGATGGCCATCGCCAAATTTGATATTTACATGAAAGTTTACAAAGTAATAAACAAATATTTTCTAGTATGGTCCAAGTAGAGTCATTTTTGCAGCTAAAAATGGCTATTTTTGGAAATTCAAAATGGCGGACCATGGAGAAGATCCCCTTTTCATGTATGAAAAGTGCAATTTTCCAGTCATAATGAATACTTAGAATTTGATGGTGGTGGTAAGTATTCATGAAAAAGGTAACATTAGTGAATGGGCAGCATGAATTCTGGAAATAAAGAACTAAAAATCTCACACAGTGTCCCTTTAACTAAATTATTCATGAATTTAATCTCACAACTGGCAATTAAATGAAATCCACCAGACTATATCCTTTGGTAGGCTTCCCAGTTTTTGCAATTTAAGGCCCACGACCCAAACGCAATGAAATCCAGACCCTTAAGTTCAGAGTAATGGGCTGTTGTATGAATGGGCTGACCCTAGCCCTGCAACTTTGCCACACCAGCACACACAGAATTTTGTTGTCACGATCGCCAGGTTATTGGAAGATGACTTGTGCAGAGATAGCTAGAGGTCACGAAGGGTGCTATTGAAGGAAAGCGATATAAAAGCAAACTGAAGGTAACTTTTACTCAAATCACATTTTTATTAAGTATTTTTTTTACTTTTACTTAAGTAGATTTTTAAAGATGTAATTTTACTTTGACTTAATTACATGTTTTAGTATTCTTTCCACCCTGATAGCCTCTTACTGGAAATGCTGAACTACATTATAAGAACATTGCTAACATTGCCCAGCGCATGTAATGACTGAGATTGGAAGATAATTACTCTCTACCATGTTGTTAGATGGTCAACTTAGGTCCCGTGAAATGCGGAACTAAGGGGCGGGACTTACCAAGCTCTATTACCATTTTGGTGACAATAATGACACCAAATAATGACAATATCTGTTATAATAGAGGGACTGCGTTATGGCGTTAAAGGCGGCCGGGGTACACCACATGACAGTCGGAGTACACCACATGATGGTTTTCTTGAACTACTTTGTACCCAGTGTGAGTACCACCAAGCCATGAGGTTATGTGATAGGGTATACAGTATCTTTACTTGAAATACTAATTTTCTAATGTAAGGGGGAAGAGGCTAGGGCTACAATAGAAAAGTAAATACAAAAATAATCATAAAAACACAAAAGGATGTGCAGGTCGTGGAAAGCTCAGCCTTAAAGCTCACGATGAGTTCAGAGCTCTTTCAAACTGTTTTTTCATGAGCTGGGACGGGACTGGGAACTGTCCATGGACCTATTCGTGAAGCATTTAGGTGCCAACTCTACATAGCATCGACAAATACGTACTGTAGAACACAGTGTTTCCCACAGAAATTTTGGAAACTATGGGGGCAGCCGGGGTTTATTTTGTCGGGGGGGGTCTTCTCACACGGGCCTTTTTTTTTGGGGGGGGGGGGGGTATTCTTGCAGCGTAAATGCAAAACGGCAAAACAATGACTACAGTATGACATTGGCGCATGGAGAAACTGTAGGCCTGGGCCTATATTTCAGCCATTTATAGTTTGAGAAATAAGGCTACATAAGATTTTACCCATGACTTGTATAATAGTAGTACATTGTCATTGTCAAAAATGCAGTACAGTGAATAATTTCTGTTTACAACACATTTTCATTCGTCCCTCATGCAGGGGTCTGGGAAACAATAATAAAACAAAATAGGAGCAGAGATAAGAATTTAAGAGCACTGTGAAATTGTTAACGCATAGACAAAAAGGGTCTTAGAGGGTAGGCTATGCCTTTTCCCCCACACATATCTGTAGGCGTACACATTCTACATGAGGGGTGCTGGTCACAGGGCCAGTTTTTTCCAAATTCCTCCCATTAAAAGGGCTGAACAACATATTACACATTTATGTCTATATTCACATTCATTACACGTTAATTTCTATATGCAGCCCGATGTCTCCTCTGCTGTGTCAATGAAGGTCTGTCACCAAACTCATTACAACTGTAAAACAAAGCCTAGGGAGTGTTAGTAAACTCATCCCAACTGTCCCTTCTCTGAAGGTTTTTTATATTGCTCCCAAACCCAAGTAAACTACAACTTGACTAGGCTTTTGATCCCTGTCTTTTAAGCACTTGTGGTTCTCTCTATAGCAGGGGTGCCCAACCTTTTTTTAACCAAGATCTACTTTTGAAGTTGATGGTCTGCCGTGATCTACCAAGTCAAATTCAAGGATGTCAGTATGAAAATTTAAGACCACCATTTATTAATCACCATTATTATGAACGAAATGTTTTCAGTAGGCTACTATGGCCGTATCTTTTCAGTGTGTTTTTAAAGTGTGTTGAATAGCCTATCTTTACAAAGCAATGCAGCACTGATAGTATGCAGAGATAATTTCAGTCATACACAAGTCATAAACAACTGAAACAATTTCAAAATGATAAACATTTGGTATATAAAAGGCACATAGGCCCTATTTCTAAAATATGATGAAGCATTATCATGCCTTCAGTGGTATAGGCTACAAATTAAAAAGGGCTCAGAAATTCACCATTTGTTATGGGTAAATAGTAGGCTACTATGAGAGAGAGAGAGAGAGAGAGAGACAGAGAGAGAGAGAGAGAGCAATGAGAGAACTCATTGGATTGGTTAACACCCCTGTTAAGTGTGACTTCTTCTATGAAGGTTTTTTTTTTCAGCTCTCTGGGACAGTAGCACAGCAAAGGCTTTCTATTGTGAGTTTGGCCAATCGTTTTGTCCACAACTGAAGCAAGAAACAGCACAAATTGAAGTGAATTCCATACATGTCAACAACTAACATTTCCCTTACACGCGGCACGCGATGTAAACGCAGTTAGCGATGATGCATGCGACTAGCGATTTGGACGAAGATCCTCGCATATCGGCGTGTCATAACGCATCGTTGCGCACATGTTCTGTTACTCACCCGATGTTACACGTGTGCACACATGAATCAACTGTAATACCCTTACGGTCACTTCCTAATGCTTTCCCCTCATTCTGTGTTACCGTGGAAATCGTAATTCAAATCGTTTTAACAAAAACGGAAATCGTTTTTAAAAAAAAAGTTAAAAAAAAAAAAAAATTTTTTTTTTTTTTTTTTTTTTTACATTTTCGTAAACTATGGCGGCCAAATTTAAACTATGGCGGGCCGCCATAGTTTCCTCAATGTATGGGAAACACTGAGAACATAAATACAGCCCGCTACCAGCTTTTCTGCACTCAGCATGGAGAGTGTGAATCAAGCCAATTTCCACCATGTGAGGACTAGTAGTAGTAGTAGTAGTAGTAGTAGTAGTAGTAGTAGTAGTAGTGTGAGGACTACCTCCTCATGCAAACTATGTGTGCCAACTATCAGTCTGGCATCTGGAAAGCAAGTCTTCAGCAGCATCCACAAATCCCAAGCCCACTTGACCATGTCTGGGCCAACGATGAAAATGTCCATCTCACTATACAGTGGATGTGGGGATATTCAGCCCCTGAGGCAGTGTTACAACTGATGTCTTGCAAGTACAGCCATCAATGTAAACTGCTGGATTGCCAATGTCTGAGAAGTAGCTGGAAATGCTGCACAACCCTCTGAAAACTTCAAACATGTGTATATCAGCATGAAGAGGATAATCATGGTGACATATTTGCAGATATTTACTAGACTGAGTCAGATCCTGAGGACTGAAATAATGCTCTTTATTTATTCTTGCTGCTGCAGGAAAAGTTAAGAAAAAAAAGAAGATTTCATATGTTGTCATTTTTATCACATTTTGTCAATCACATATTGCTTTGGTGATTCTATTAGGTCAATTGGTATGGTCTAACAACCTCTTTAGGGTCTTGATTGAATGGAAAGCATCCCTGAGGAAATGTAGGCACCCTGTGTGGTCAACAAACTGCATAATAACAAAAAACAATACAGTTTTCACATTTCCGTTTTACTGGTCCACCATTTCAATGCATGATCATTCACTAACTACCTTTTTGCAATGGTTATCACATGTTAGTATGTGTTTGTTCATTATGTTTTTTGTTTTTGTTTTACTGTTGGGGGAAATGTAATAATAATAAGCTTAATAAAAACAAAAACGGATTTCATATTTTATCACATTTTGTCATTCACATATTGCTGAGGTGATTCTATTAGCCTATTAGTGTGGTCTAACAACTCCTGTAGGGTCCTGATAGAAGGGAAAGCATCCCTGAGGTCATTTAAGCACCCTGTGTGGTCAACAAACTACATAATAACAAAGAACCACAATACCGATTTTTCACATTTCCATTTTACTGGTCCACCATTTCAACACATGATAACTACCAAAAAGCTACCTGTTTGCAATGGTTATCATGCCAAACTGTTAACTTGAGATGTCCAAGAAGTCAAAAAAAACAGATTAGAACTTGCCCACCCGTTCGATTGCGAGAGGTCAATTTTTGGCTTCTGGCTCAAGGCCTAATACATATAGTTATTTTAAGTACAGTACAGGGTATTGGTTACAGTCCCTGGAGCAATGTGGGGTTAGGTACAGGGTATTGGTTACTGTCTGGCTCACTTCCTGTCCCCGATCTGAACTGTCTCTGTCACAGTCTGAAGGGGAAAAGACCTGAAAGAAAGAGACATATTTTGTTAAAAGGACCAGCTCTGCACTGTTTGTATGCACTCTGCCTGATGAAGGTCTAGCACCGAATGCCTGCAAGTCCAGTAAAGCTTTGCACGCAAAAAAAAAAGACTTGCACCTTCAAAACAGATGAGCGCTGACCATTCACCACTTCATTTAAAACAGGACAGGAAACACATTCATATCTTCACCTTTGTGTAAACCGATGAGAAAAGAAAACCCATTTTCCTTTCATGCAGTACTCATCTCTCTATAACAGGTAAACGCTTCCATCAGCTCACGTCATCTTAGCATGTTACAGTAGGGTACACAAACACACACACACACACACACACACACACACACGTCATCTTAGCATGTTACAGTAGCATCTCTATCTGGTCTCTTTGTCTCTTCTCACGACCTGCCTGCCTGTACACACACACACACACACACACACACACACACACACACACACACACACACACACACACACACACACGCAGGCACGCTTGCACACACACACACACACACACACACACACACACACATACACACACACACACACACACACACACACACACACACACACACACGTATACGCACACACACACACACACCTCCATGGGCAGTTCAAGGTAAAACAAATTAAAACCCATCAGTGGCCTGCATAGTTGCTCTGCTCTTGTTCGTATCCAAAGGAAAATCCTCCATTGAGGTTTCTATTCACAGCCCTGTGTTGTCTATGTCTGTGTTGTCTCTGTCTGTGTGTCTGCTTGAAAATGATATGATGATGGCTACCACTGTAGCCGGCTCTGTTGAAATGATATGGAGTGGAAGGGTGGGATTCGAACCTGTAACCCTCTGATCTAATCCTCCATTGAGATTTCCATTCACAGCCCTGTCTATCTATGTCTGTGTGTGTCTGCTTGAAATGATGTGATGGGTAACACTGTTGCAAGGAGGAGGAGGAGGAGGAGGTGGTGGCAGTAAGGAGGAGGAGGAGGAGGAGGAAGGGGAGGAGAAGGTGGAGGAGGCAGTATGGGAAGGAGGGGGAGGAGGTAGAGGAGGAGGAGGTGGCAGTAAGGAGGAGCAGGAGAAGGAGGAGGAGTGAAGACAGGAGGAGGTGGTGTCAGTAAGGAGGAGGAGGTGGTGTCAGTAAGGAGGAGGAGGAGAAGGTGGTGGAGGAGGAGAAGGAGGAGGAGGAGGTGGTGTCAGTAAGGAGGAGGAGGAGGAAGAGGAGGGAGAGGAGGGGGAGGTGGTGGCAGTAAGGAGGTGGCAGTAAGGAGGAGGAGTAGGAGGAGGACTGAAGACAGGAGGAGGGTTTCAGAAAGGAGGAGGAGGAGGAGGTGTCAGTAAGGGAAAGTCCCCGTGATGCTGTTTGCCTTGACAACGGAAACTCTATAATAGCAGCACACATTAGAGATAATGAAGAACAGACCAGGGAGAGAGAGGAGAGAGAGGAGAGAGAGGGGAGAGAGAGAGAGAGAGAGAGAGAGAGAGAGAGAGAGAGAGAGAGAGAGGGGAGAGAGGGGAGAGAGAGAGGGGAGAGAGAGGGGGGAGAGAGAGAGGGGGGGAGAGAGAGAGGGGGAGAGAGAGAGACAGGGGGAGAGAGAGAGAGACGTGGGGAGAGAGAGAGACAGGGGGAGAGCGAGAGAGGGAGGGAGAGAGATGGGGGGGGAGAGAGAGAGAGAGGGAGAGAGAGAGGGGGGGGAGAGATGGGGGAAGAGAGAGAGGGGGAGGGATAGAGAGAGGGAGGGCTGCGCTCCGGAGGGCTCCGCCCCAATTTAAACCCTGCTCTTACACTCACTCACTCTTACACGCATTCACTCACTCACTCACTCACTCACTCACTCACTCACTCACTCACTCACTCACTCACTCACTCTTACACGCATTCACTCACTCACTCACTCACTCACTCACTCACTCACTCACTCACTCACTCACTCACTCACTCACTCACTCTTACACGCATTCACTCACTCACTCACTCACTCACTCACTCACTCACTCACTCACTCTTACACTCACTCACTCTTACACGCATTCACTCACTCACTCACTCACTCACTCACTCACTCACTCACTCACTCACTCACTCACTCACTCACTCACTCACTCACTCACTCACTCACTCACTCACTCACTCACTATTACACGCATTCATTCACTCACTCACACACTCACTCACTCACTCACTCACACACTCACTCACTCACT
>NC_085880.1:47572293-47574793 GCF_034702125.1 Engraulis encrasicolus | reverse complement strand
GAGGAGGAGACGATATAAGAGACGTGACCCAGGGAGAAAATGAGGTTAGCTTTCACCCCCAACACACCCGATAGTAGCCAATGCAGTGTAGCCAAATTACCCCACTATTAGCCTACCCATACCGACTATTAGCCCTCCCAGGGCCCGAAATAATAATACAAATATATATCAATTATTTTTTATTGTCTGCACCCGTAAAAAATGACACATCGGCGCCCATTGGATGCTTCTTCTGATGCACATTGGGCTAGTCCAATGAAACACTTCGGTTCTCTAAGGCCCGCCCCTCCCTACAGACCCCTACTTGACAAAACTAATCATCACCTCAATAGTAGTTGACGACCACCTGGCTTAAAACTCTGGTGGACGATAGGACGCAAAATGGAGAAAGAAGACTGGCTACATGACAAGCGCAAGAAAAGATAACGCATACCCTAAATTGGACATGGCAAAATGTGCTAAAATCACTGACAAGTTGTTTAAAACTAAAAACATAAGCTCGAGCTAATGTGGTTCGGCCCGTCGGAGATGGGGATTGGGGAACCACTGCTGGATGGCTCGATAGGTTGGGACACTGACTTAATCAAATCACTCGCAAACATGTACACATTTTGACGCCTTTCCCTGCCCTTGTCTCGTAATGGTGTAATGCCAGCATATATCTTTCATTTGTCTTGTCACAAGGCCGTGACGTGTGCTGTGTATTAGTTATGCATCGTGCCCTCTACTCTAGATCTAGCTGGCTTCGGCGTTTTTCCGCATGAAACTTAAGTTGTCGTCCCTCTTCACTCGCTCAAATCAGTAACAAATATGTAGTTTTATTTTCATGAACTTCTTGTAGCCATTTCTTTTAATGTGTCGGCTGTCACAGTGTACTGTGTCTTGAAATTGCATGTTAATTACGGCGCAATGGTGCATCCCCGCCACAGACCTGTATTAACCTAGACTGGCAATGCCCCTCGAAATGTTGGATTTCTCAGAGCCTCAGAATCGTAGTCCGCCATCTTAGTGGAGACTCCCGTAATTACGTAATGACGTCATGCACCGATGGGTTTTTTTTAAATATTTTTTTTGCAACACTGGTTCACTAGTTAAGTTGGACCAGGCCATGTGTAACGTCTTTAGAACAATAGCTCTAGTATAAATTAATGTTCTAGAAAAGTCTCGCTTTCAAGTGGCTCGTTATTTTCACAGCTGCAATGTGCTGTGCCGTGTTGTTGCTAGGTTACCTTCAGCGTCCTGGGGGGGGGTATTAATAATAGCACAGTTACCGGTAGCTTCACTGAAAACGTACGGCTTATTTAAGAAATATACATACCAATATACACAGTTGTCATTACATCTGAGTTAAGTACATAAAATAAGCTGTATACACGTAAGCATGGCCGATTCAGTGTCACAAATATCCACAAACCTGCATAAGCGGCAACGAAAACAGTCGGCTTCGGGGTTGCCAGATAACACTGATTATTTTTCGTCCATTTTTACCCACAGACCGCCTTCCTCAACGGCCCCGATTGGGCGGGAAACCGCCCGATCTGGCAAGACCGCTCAGCTTCAGGCTCTCTAATAAAACGTTTGGAGGTAGTGAGGGTTATTTCATTATTGGAGTGAGAATTTAGACGTTACGCCTTGTCAAAATCTTACAAAAAATGATTGAAACCCACTTTGATAACTTTGTAATCACCGTTTGAAATCGTATGCATTCCTATGGCTCACAGCTGCGATAGTCTCCACTAGGCGGGGCTACGTCTGTGGGAGGAGCCCACAGGGCGCGAAAAAGGCAAGTATGGCTGCGCCCATACAATCCGAAAAGCTGCCACTGGCTAGAACCGCCCATTGCCAGTCTAGGTTAATACAGGTCTGTGATCCCCGCCTTTTCCCTTCCTCAAGTCCTACAATATCTTTTTTACTCTTCTGCTTGTCGCCGTGTTGTGCAACTACGATTTTCGTGTTGTGCAACTACGATCAAAATGCATTTTTGTAATCTTTCCCCTAATGTCATGTCACGTCATTATCAAGACACCTGGTTTTATCTTGACTATTATCTGCCTCTGATGGATAAGTAAGACGCCGACCAGCCGTACCATTGTTGTAGGGAATCGCTACGCGCTCTGACCTGCTGTGAACGCTCTAGCTATTTGTGTTGTTGTTGTTGGTATTGCAGTGTGTAGGCTATGCTGGAGGTCTAAGCGATACGACTTGGTTTTGCTGTGGTGAAAAAATGGCGAGTGTCCGGAAAAAAAGCACTTGTCAGACGTTGACAATCTGAGCCTCTTTTGAAGAGTCTCAAGCTGCATTACAGTTCATGCCTAGATAACTTTTAGTTTTGGGGCGCGTTGGGAAAGGGGGGCGTGTTGTCAACATGCCATTTAGTAAGCAGGCTCACTGACTGTATGAACTGGAGCAATTTGAAGCGGAAGTATAAAAACATTCAACCTAGGAAATTATTATTTCTACGAGATTTTATTATTATTATTAGATTTGGTGTGTGTGTGTG
>NC_085880.1:47557293-47559793 GCF_034702125.1 Engraulis encrasicolus | reverse complement strand
CTCCGCTGTCTTCAATGTCCTCGTCATCATCGGGGTGTGTGGACTCTTCGCAGGACAGGTGAGACTCCTGTGTGTGTGTGTGTGTGTGTGTGTGTGTGTGTGTGTGTGTGTGTGTGTGTGTGTGTGTGTGTGTGTGTGTGTGTGTGTACGTGTGTGTGCTCTGCATCATCGGGGTGTGTGGACTCTTCGCAGGACAGGTGAGACTCCTGTGTGTGTGTGTGTATGTGTGTGTGTGTGTGTACATATGTGTGTGTGTGTGTGTGTGTGCTCTGCATCATCGGGGTGTGTGGACTCTTCGCAGGACAGGTGAGACTCCTCCGTGAGTGTGTGTATGTGTGTGTGTGTGTGTGTGTGTGTGTGTGTGTGTGTGTGTGTGTGTGTGTGTGTGCATGTGCGTGTGCGTGTGTTTGTGTGCGTGCGCGTGTGGTTGTGTGCGTATGTGTGCGTGTGTGTGTGTGTGTGCGTGTGTGTGTGTGTGTGTGTGTTTGTGCGTGTGCGTGTGCGTGTGCGTGTGTGCGTGTGTGTGTGTGTGTGTGTGTGTGTGTGTGTGTGTGTGTGTGTGTGTGTGTGTGTGTGTGTGTGTGCGCGTGTGTGTGTGTGTGTGTGTGTGTGTGTGAGAGTGTATGTGCTCTGCATCATCGGTGTGTGTTCGCAGGACAGGTGTGATTCCTGTGTGAGTATGTATGTGTATGTGTGTGCGTGCGTGCGTGCGTGTGTGTGTGCTCTGCATCATCAAGGTGTGTGGCTTTTTCGCCAGACAGGTGAGCCTTCTCATCTCTCAACAATATCATCATCCGACCATAATTCTCCTGTGAGAGAAACGGAAAATAATTAGGCCTACAATCGCCAATGAAAATGTGTTTTTCTTTCTGTGTTTCTGGTTACTCTGTTCCCTTCGCTCAGCTCTTGCCAGTGAGTTATGTGACATCTGTACTAGGAGGATACATCTTCAAGGTCACCTCTGATAAGAAGCATAGAGGAGTTGTTGTCTCCACGGAACTTTGTGACCTCCCTCCCTTTCTGTGCTCCTCATTAAAAACGGCCGTAGTGGAAATAAAAGGAGAGAGAGGGAGGGGGAGAGAGAGACAGAGAGAGAGAGAGAGAGAGAGAGACAGAGACAGAGAGAGAGAGAGAGAGAGAGAGAGAAGACCAAAGACGTCAAGCAAGAAACATCATGTTTTCCGCAGGCTTCTCAATCGCTCTCCTTTCCAGAAAGTCAGTTGTGAGCCTCATTTGATTGTTGTGGTCTCGTTGTTTATTAATGAGTTTTCTTAAAGAAGAAATGAAACGAATATTAATTGTTGGAATTTTACAGTTTGTGCTGCATATTACAAAAGTTCCAAGCTTTGTGATTAAAACAAGATATTGTGTGTGTAATAATTTATCCGGGAAGTCATGTTAAAACGTGCTCAAAATGAGCAATATTTTGTCCAGTAGTGCGAATTTATTGTCTTATGCGTGACGTCATAAGGTTGACACAGTCCAACTCCGAACCCACAAAGTTATAGTAGTCAATGGCGGCGTCTATGGCGAGTAAATCAAAGCACAGTGGAAAAGATTGTGTTCGTGGCGGTCAAAATGGTACAGGTTGCAACAAGTACAAGTTTCACTGAAGGCATCTCTCTGCACAAGTTTGTTTAAGTCAAAATTACTGGAACTGTTGCTGACAAGGAGAAGGCAAAACGTGTAGGAGGCATCGGCTTTTGAAGTGACCTAGATCAATGTTGTGCTCTGGGCGTTTTCCACCCCTCCTGTTGTTTACCTTAAAAATCTGGAGACCGTGGACATGGTTGGAAATAGACTCCTAGACTACCACAAGCAGTGTCTATGGATGGCAGGTGTGCCGACGGATATCTCTAGCTCGAGTGCGACGACGGGTGAGTCTGGCCGACAGCCACTTAGCAGGATAGCAGCATGCTAAAGATGCTAGTTCCTCTCTGCCATTGTAGCACCTAGTACTAAGGGTCCTCGGTCAATGCGCTGCGGGTCGAGGCTGTTTTGTTACGACTCCATGGCCGTCAGTCGTGGAGTTATTGCTTTATATGCAACGAAATCGCCCCTGCATCCGAGCACGAACATCTGTGTTGTGTAGTTATGACTCTCCATGGCCGGCGGCCGTGCAGTTATTGTGTCATGCAACAACAGTCCCTGAGCACGAACATCTGTGTCAAAATATAAATACCGACTTCCACATTGTTGCATAATGATGGGTATAACGCCATTGTTTATTAAGATTACATTAAAACGATGCTATTGGGCTACCTCATCATACGTTTTTAAAGCAGCTGATAGTGCAATTTCGCTAGGTTTCAACATGTCAAAGACAGCGCAGCAGCCAAAGCATCCCCCCCCCCTTGTCACGTTGCCATAAACAAAAAAATAAGTTAGATGCCGCGCTGGTTGATCGGTAAGTTGTCGGCATAATAATTGAGATAACGCCATTGTTTAATACGATTTTAAAGCTGGCTTTCGAATTGCCACTTCGGTTTCAACCTGTCAA
>NC_085880.1:47539793-47547293 GCF_034702125.1 Engraulis encrasicolus | reverse complement strand
GTGAAGGCTTGCCATATTGACGTCATATTCAAATGTGAAGGCTTGCCATATTGACGTCATATTCAAATGTGAAGGCTTAGCTGCCATATCGGCGTCATTTGGTATCAGCATCTGTTGAGTGTGGAAACCGAACATACTGTCGCCTATGTTGGATTTTTAAACATGTAGGCCTATTCGCCATGTTTAATACAAATCTGACTCCTTATTCTTTTTCACTTGTTGGAGTTCCTGGAATAACGTCCCTGGAATAATGTTTTTTCATTGCTGTTGGAGACACAGACTAGATAGATATGTGCCATAGATAAATATGTGCCATATTGCCACTTTTCAAGATGGAGAAGTGTGACAGGCATGTAATATTGGTGTCATTTGGTATCACCATCTGCTGAGTGGCGCTGTGGGAAAACTGAATATACTGTAGCCTCTGCTGCCTTTTTAAATATATCATGTTCAAATTTAACTCCTTCCTCTTTCTTTACTTTTTAGAGATCCTGGAATAACTCATATTATTTTCATTGTGTAGCCATTGCTGTGAGACACATATCAATCAATCAATCAATCAATCAATCAATCAATCAAAACAATATTTATATATCACATTATCATACATATATGCCATTCAATGTGCTAAAGAATAGAGAAAGAGAAGGAAAAAAAACTACATTGTGTCATTAGATAGTGTGTAATTAAGGCAGATGAGAATAAAGCTGTTTTTAATTTCCTTTTATAACGAGATACTGTTTAGGCTGTTCTAATTTGGACAGGAAGTTGGTTCCAGCATTTTGCAGCATAAGGACTAAACGTCATTCCACCCTGTTTAGACTTGATCCATAGACTGACAGATAGAATGAGATGGAGGGATATAATATGTGGCATATTGCCACTCTTCAAGATGGAGAAGTGTGACAGGCTACATATCAGTCAGTCTCGGGGCAGTCATGGGTGAGCGGTTAGGGCGTCAGACTTGCATCCCAGAGGTTGCCGGTTCGACTCCCGACCCGCCAGGTTGGTGGGGGGAGTAATCAACCAGTGCTCTCCCCCATCCTCCTCCATGACTGAGGTACCCTGAGCATGGTACCGTCCCACCGCACTGCTCCCCATGGGGCGCCACTGAGGGCTGCCCCCTTGCACGGGTGAGGCAAAAATGCAATTTCGTTGTGTGCAGTGTTCACTTGTGTGCTGTGGAGTGCTGTGTCACAATGACAATGGGAGTTGGAGTTTCCCAATGGGCTTTCACTTTCACACTTATATAGGCTACATTGTTGTCATTTGGTATCACCATCTGTTGAGGCAGTGTTTCCCAACCAGGAGTACACGTGTACCACTAGGGGTACGCGAGCACACTGAAGGGGGTACTTGGAAAAATGTAATTTTAACAAATGCATGGAGTATAGTCTCACTGGAATAGAAAAAAACGATGTAAAACACGAGTTTGGGGGTACTCATGGCACAACAAAAAGGCTTGGGGGGTACATGAGACAAAAAAGGTTGGGAAACACTGTGCTGAGGGATGCTATACACTGACACTGACTGAACACTACTATGTTGCCATTGCTGTAAGAGAGATAGCCTGATATATAGGATGCCGTGATGGAGAGATATGAAAGCCCTGCCATCTTGGCATCATTTGGTATCGCTAGCTGTTGATTCGCCATGTTTAATACAAATCTAACTCCTTCCTCTTTTTCACTTGTTGAAGTTCCTGGAATAAGTGACATTTTAACTGACGTTTTTCATGTATTTTCTTGTCATTGCTTTGGGAGACAGAGACTGATAGATTGAATGGGATGGAGAAATATGATATGCCATATTGCCACTTTTCAAGATGAGAAGTGTGACACGCATGCTATAGTGGTGTCTTTTGATATCGTCATCTGCTGAGAAATGCTATAGGAAGACCTATGCTGTAAGAGAGGTAGCCTGATATATAGGATCTCGTGAAGGAGAAATATGACAGCCCTGCCATCTTGGCATCATTTGGTATCGCTCGCTGTTGAGTGGCCTGTAGCTATCGCCGTGGTGATCAGGGAGGAGGTGGCGGGAACAAGCGCCGTAATCAGGCCCTTTGTAGACAGGAACAGGTGCAACTGGGAGGAGGGACGTGTGTGTGTGTGTGTGTGTGTGTGTGTGTGTGTGTGTGTGTGTGTGTGTGTGTGTGTGTGTGTGTGTGTGTGTGTGTGTGTGTGTGTGTGTGTGTGTGTGTGTGTGTGTGTGTGTGTGTGTGTGTGTGTGTGTGTGTGTGTATTACACGTGCACGCGTACCTGAGTGCCTGAATGTATGTGTGTGCGGGCGCCCGTGTGCCGGCGTGCACGCATGTATGTGTACGTGTGCATGGTGTTTGTTTCTGGAGAGTGTGTGTGTGTATGTGTGTGTGTGTGTGTGTGTGTGTTTGCCTGTGTGTGTGTGTGTGTGTGTGTGTGTGTGTGTGTGTGTGTGTGTGTGTGTGTGTGTGTGTGTGTGTGTGTGTGTGCCGTGCACTATATATGGTTGGGGATGAGGATGTGCTTCATTTCCGTAATGAATGATGGTATACTATGGAGGCTTCGAATTACTGGATGGAACAGCAGCAGTTGGATGACTAATTCAGTCAGAACACACACACAACCGTAGTGATGGTCACTCCATCACAATGAGCTTGACATGGACACCCATGTGTTATGTGCTCTGTAGCCTAGCGTGAGCTTGAAATAAACACCCATGTGTTATGTGCTCTGTAGCCTACCAGGAGCTTGACATGGACACCCATGTGTTATGTGCTCTGTAGCCTACCGTGAGCTTGAAATGGACACCCATGTGTGCTATGTAGCCTACCGTGAGCTTGAAATGGACACCCATGTGTGCTATGTAGCCTACCAGGAGCTTAAACTGGACACCCATGTGTGCTCTGTCAGATTTGTCTGTTTGAAGAAGGATCCTGTCATTGAGTAGGTAGGCTAACCGTGTGTGTACATGCGGCTAGCATGCAAAACAAACAGAGCAATGAGGTTGCTATTTGCTGAGTAGTAACCACAGCAGCGGATGGAGGCAGGGCTGGATTAATGCACAGGCTAGATATGGCTGCAGCCTAGGGCCCCCCTACCTGCCAGGGGGCCCCCACAGGCTAGATATGGCTGCAGACTAGGGGCCCCCACCTGCCAGGGCCCCCCACAGGCTAGATATGGCTGAAGCCTAGGGGCCCCACCTGCCAGGGGCCCCCACAGGCTAGATATGACTGAAGACTAGGGGATCCACCTGCCAGGGCCCCCACAGGCTAGATATGGCTGCAAATTTTCGGGGGGCGGGCAGGGTGATGGGACCCAAAGCAACCTGTAGCCTAGGGCCCTGGACCATCTTAATCCGGTCCTCTATGGAGGCTTGCCTGATTTTCATAGACTTCAGATCACTACCGCGATTCTGGTCTGACCAGGACTATAACGATTAGAATTTCCATACAGGAAGAACTTTGTTTCCATGGTCTGGTTAACCCGCCTCTCTCGACTTGCTACCAAAGTGCCAAAGTTTAGACCAAACATTTCTTATCCCAATAGAACGTCTCTGCTTAAACCACGTCACTGCCTTGAACACGCCTCTACCCAGGGCGGTTGGAAATGCTCAGTTGATTGTTTCCAGACAAAGTGGGTGGAGTTCCCGCTGTAGCGGGATTGAGCTAGCTCCTGGCCCTGCTGTGTGTAGCTGAGCCGAAAGCATTGCGTCACCAGTAGGGCGGAGCCCTGCTAGATGGAGGCTACAATGACACTCGAGACCTCAGCCAAAGCACATGCACAGAAATCACATTCAGCCCTATTGTCTCTCAAATTGAGAAATTGAGAAGCCCTCTAATGGGCTGATTGGGCTGAATGTTGGCTATGATTATGTCCTCTTTCAAGCATCGCTTTGGTTATAAAACATCTGCCAAATGCAGTATAATGTAATGAAATGTAATAATGTAATGTAATGCACTGTTCATTCACAGCCAATCAGGTCAGAGTTCAGGAAGACTCGTGATGGGGATTTCAGTGTAGCGTGCAGTACATATTATACTTGCTCTGATGATGATCACCTTGGCAAATGCAGGCACAGGTTTTTCATTTTCCTGCAGGAACACTATCCGGTTCTCATCAGTCAGTTGCCTCGTCTGCTGTCAGAGCGAGTAAGAGCGGTAACAAGTGGTCGGTTTCTCTATTAGGCTTGCTGCTGGATACACGTGCCATGCGCATGCACATTCTCTACACAAACGTGTTGCCCTGCGTTTTATATATATGTTATATATTACATTACATTAGCATTTAGCAGACGCCTTTGTTCCAAGCAACTTACAAGGAGCAATTTAAACAAGGACAGGGTAAGGGACAGTGTACAGTTGCAACACTGATAGCATTGTCCTACACAGAGTAAAGAAGAGGACGATGCATTAGAAAGTAGCAGAAATTAAACAAGACATCAAGGTGCAGTGTACAGTTGCAACACTGACAGCAATGTCCAACACAAGGTAACAGAAGCAACCTTAAATATACTGTATATAGTATGTATATATATACAGTATGCCTTTATTTGACAGGACAGTTTGAGATGGTGACAGGAAGGTAGTGGGAAAGTAGCCTAATGAGGCGGCAGATGGAATCGCGATTGCAAGTCTATGATAATCAGGCAAGTGGGAGAGAGAGATGGAGGAGGATTGGGAAATGACCTTGGGCCGGAATCGAACCCGGCTCCCCCTTTCGGATGATTGGCCTCGCAGGCTACAGCTGTCAGCAGCACTGCTCTCCTCCTGGTATGGGGTGAAACAGGGGATGGAGGATATGAGGAGGACAGAGGAGTTATGTGTGTGTGTGTGTGTGTGTGTGTGTGTGTGTGTGTGTGTGTGTGTGTGTGTGTGTGTGTGTGTGTGTGTGTGTGTGTGTGTGTGTGTGTGTGTGTGTGTGTGTGTGTGTGTGTGTGTATTATGTGCGCTAAAGATAGTCGAGGCTGCTGACAGCTCTGGAGAAGATCGTCTGAAATGGCCACATCTCCTTGCGATGTCATAACAGGTAGCCTACCCAATTCCGGGCTTCCCCTGGGTCTTGGCCTGGGGGCAACAGAACAATTTGTCGCCCTTGTCAGCAGTCTTGTTCTTGTTCCATACGATGACAGGCATTACTGTAGCTCCACAGGTAAAATAGAACAACGCTCTGGTCATGACTCACCGGTCAATCAGACACGAAGACAGGTGATGGTGTGTGTGTGTGTGTGTGTGTGTGTGTGTGGGCGCGTGCGTGTGTGTGTCACTACTATTCAGCTTCATAGTGCGTCTCTGTATTCCAGTTTAGCCTGTTGCGCAGTAGACACGCCTACAGTGTGCTACATCGGGAGGCATCTCATCTCCCCCTCCCAGCAGACATTAGCCATCAGCATCATAGGTGCCGGAAAGGGGGATAGTGGTACATTGACATCAGTGTTGCCAGATTTGGCGGTTACCTGCCCAATTGGGCTACTTGGGATGGCCGTCTGCGGGTAGAAACGGGAAGAAATGGCCATTTGGCGTGTTCTTCTGCAATTTTGGGCCCATATAAATCAATGCAATTTGTTGAAATTGGGTGGAATTTAGCACATTTTGGCATTTTTTTTTGGAACCTTTTGGGGCGGGATTTGATCAGACACGGAAAGGGGGATGTATAGTGCTGCATTCACATCCCCACTTTTGGGCTCCCTCAATCAGGATATCTCAACTTTCTCAACAATCTTTTTCAACTTTATTTGATAGGACAGTGTGAGGGGTGGACAGGAAGTGAATTGGGAGAGAGACGGGAATGGACCCGGAGTGGGAATTGAACCCAGGTGACCCAGGCGACATAGCAGGCGAATGCCTAACCGGTTACCTCATGATAAGCTTTTGTAGTTAGGTCATGCCACCGAATTTGCAAATTTTCGCATCCTAAGCGGCCAAAAAAGACATTACAATAACCACGTGCATAACCTTGAACATTTACTACTCTAGGTGAATGGAAATCATCAATCCTGTTACTGTCATTTCTGTTATGTTCTCATAGTAAAAGGTTTGAAATACACTACTGATATTAAATTTAGCTGCAACATGTGGTCGCTAAGTAGCGAGTGATTAGCAACGTGGCTAAAGGCTAACCTTAACATCATCTCCTCAGCATGAGCTGTCAACTAGGCCCACACACACACACACACACACACACACACACACACACACACACACACACACACACACACAGACACACACACACACACGCGCGCGCGCACGTGCGCGCACACACACACACACACACACACACACACACACACATGCACATACAGTGAGTCCAATATGTATTTGATCCCTTGCTGATTTTGCCGGTTTGCCCACTAATAAATACATGATCAGTCTATAAATTTATGATAATATGTATTCAAACATGGAGAGACAGAATATCAAAAAGAAATTCCAGAAAACAACTTAAAATAATATATTTTAATTTATTTGTATTTAATTTAGGCCAATAAGTATTTGACCCCTCTAGCTAAAAAGGATAAAGTGCTTTGTGGCAAAGCCCTAGTTGTCTAGCACTGAGGTTAGATGCTTGTTTTAGTTAATGACAATGTTTGTGCATATAGTAGAAAATATTTTTTGCCCATTTTTCTTTGCACATTATCTCTAAAACATGAATAGTTTGTGGCTGTAGCTTGGCAAATGGGAGGTTCAGTTCTCTCCATAGAATTACTATAGGGTTAATATTTGGAGACTGTCTAGGCCACTTCACGACTTTAATATGCTTCTTATTGAGCCACTCCTTTGTTGCATTGACTGTATGTTGTGTATTATTGTCATGTTGGGAGATCCAAAAATGGCCAACCCTTCAGTGTAGTGTTGGAGGGAAGGACGTTTGCACTCAGGATTGCACATTACATGTCTCCCTCCATCCATTCATTGACAATGCGAAGTTGTCCTGTGCCTTGGCCAGACAAACACCCTCAAACCATAATGATACCACTTTCATGCATGATGGTGAGGAGGGTGTTCTTGGGATCATAGACAGCAGTACTCTCTCTCTCTCAAAACACATTGAATTGTGATAATGCCAAACAGCTTGATTTTGGTTTCATCTGACTACAGCACCTCCTTATCATATCCTAAACCCGTCTGATGTCTGTTGGCAAACCTCAAGTGGGACTGCACAGGTTCCTTCTGAAGTAGAGGTACCATGTGTGCCCTACAGGATTTTAAACCTCTGTGGCGCTAAGTGCTACCAGTAGTTTTATCAGTGATTTTGGTCCCAGTAGCTTTGATATCATTGCCTAGTTCATCCCGTACAGCTCTAGGGTGATTTCTTTCTGTTCTCATGATTATAAAATCCCTACAAAAGGTCAAATCTTGTATAGAACCCCTGACAGGCTGATGGATAGTAATTTTGTATTCCTCACATTTTGGAAGAAATGCATCAACAGCTGGGTCATTAATACCCAGTCTCTTTCTTGTGGCTTTGCAGTCCATTTCATCTTTGTTCAGGTCTAAAATCGTGTCCCTGATATCATTTGAC
>NC_085880.1:47497293-47524793 GCF_034702125.1 Engraulis encrasicolus | reverse complement strand
GGAATACCCAAGACGTCAAAAATTGCAGTCTTGGGGTGTCAAAAATTGAGTAGTCAAAAATTGACTACTTGGGGTGAGACTGTGTAGCACTTTACCATGCCCAAACTGGCGCTCTTCTAACTGTTCATGTTCCTCTCTCTCTCTGCCTGTCTGTGTCTGTCTGTCTGTCTCCCTTTTCTCTCTCTCTCTCTCTCTCCCTCTCTCTCTCTCTCCCTCCCTCTGCTTTAGGTGGTTGTTGTAATAAGCTGAAATGTGTGGCCTCTGTGCCTGCACCTAACGTCATAGTACCCAACTAACTGTTTGTGTTCCTCTCTCTCTCTCTCTCTCTCTCTCTCTCTCTCTCTCTCTCTCTCTCTCTCTCTCTCTCTCTCTCTCTCTCTCTCTCTGTCTCTCCCTCTCCTCTAGGTGGTTGTTGTAATAAGATCAAGTGGCTGTTTGCGTGGCCGCTGTGCCTGGTTCTCTACTTCACGGTGCCCAACTGTGCGGACCCCCGCTGGGAGAGGTGGTTCATGGTCACCTTCGCTGCCTCCACGCTCTGGATCGCAGGCTTCTCATACATCATGGTCTGGATGGTAAGAAAACATATATACGCCGCCAGTCATGGGCAGTCATGGGTAAGCGGTTACAGCAGAGATATTCTATAGAGATATGGGCACCTAACGCGACCAGGTTCCGGTCTGCCTAAAGGGGCGTGTCATAATGCTCCTACAATGAATAGAACAGTCCTTAGGTCTGCCTAGGTCTGCCTAAGGGGGGCCATAATAGAACCAGGAAACAATGGGCCAATGGAACCTCTCTCTCTCTACTCTCTCTGGTTACAGCATCAGACTTGTAGCCCAAAGGTTGCCGGTTCGACCCCTGACCCGACAGGTTGGTGGGGGGAGTAATTAACCAGTACTCTCCCCCATCCTCTTACATGACTGAGGTACCCTGAGCATGGTACCGTCCCGCCACACTACTCCCTTGGGGCGCCATTGGGTGCTGCCCCCTTGCATGGGTGAGGCATAAATGCAATTTTATTGTGTGCAGTCACAATGACAATGGGAGTTGGAGTTTCCTAGTTGGGCTTTCGTTTTCATTTCTATTTCTCTATTGTACACCCCACAAGTCCATTTGCCACACTTCAGCCCATATCATGCAGAAGTTGGGCAATGAAATTGAAACCCCTGTGATTTTGGTGTGGGAAGTATCATGGATAAATTGGACCATCCTGGTAGACAGTCTTCATTGATTGCACATTGCACCCATGAGAGCAACGTGTGAAGGTTCAATTAAAAGGGTAACAACATTATGGGTGACATATCAGAGTTCAAAAAAGGAGAAATTCTTGGTGTGTGTGTTGCTGGTGTATCTTTGACCAAGACAGCGTTTTGGTGTTTTTGATGTATCAAGAGCCACGGTATCCAAGGTAATGTCTGCATACCACCAAGAAGGATGAACCACATCTAACAGGATTAACTTTGGACGCAAGAGGACGCCGTCTGAAAGGGGTGAACATCATTGTAATTGTAACGGAGGCTAACTAGCAGAGTTGCCGTGGAACGTTAGCAAACCTCCCTCCCGAAAGCCTCATACCGCCCCCGCCGTGGGCTTCCATATTTCTCCACTACTGTGAACGCTCCATACCGTCATGATTTATGGACAAAAAAAAAGAACTTTCCATTGCCGTTGTGTTGTGTTTTAGTCTCTGTATGTCTTTGAATGTCTGTTCATGTTTTTGTTTTATGTTACATGTTCTGTAAAGCGTCTTTGGGTATTTAGAAAAGCGCTATACAAATTTGATGTATTATTATTATTATCATACAGTGTCGATGCTGTTGGGCTAGAGGACTGGTCCTTTAGTCCAGCGGTATCGTACTGTTCCTCCCATTTCCGAACTGATGTACTGTAGTTGACAAGGTCGCAGGTTCGCGCCCTGAGGTGGACGAACTGTGCGGGAAAAACCTCTGTCACAGTGGTGCCGATGACCGAGGATGGGAGTGAGGTTTAAGGGGGCGAGTGTAACGAAGGCTAAGTAGCAGAGTTAGTGTGGAACATTAGTAAAACCTCCCTCCTGAAGCCTCATACAGTATCGGTAGCGCTGGGCTGAGGGACTGGTCCTTTAGTCAAATGGTATTGTACTGTACCTCCCATTGCTGAACTGTTGTAGTTGGCGACGGGGTGAGTTTGCGTCCCCGAGGGGGACGAACTGCGCGGGAACACGTCCGTCCTACCTATCTACAGTATATGCGACGTATGCTTTGCAGGGGGGCGCCAGAGAGAGGGGGGCGACAAAAAGAGAGGATAAAAGAGGGAGAATACTGTTAGATTCAAAAACAGATACATATTTCAAGGGTCGCAAGAGTTTAACAAGGGGCGTAATAGCACATAACAAATAATTGTTATTTCTTTTTTTTTTTTTTTTTGGGAGGGGGGTGTTGCGGGTCCAAAATAGTTCCTGCATATCCCCCCAGAAAAGAGTAATTGCACCACTGCTTATCGTACACCCCATAAGCCCATATGCCCCCACTTCAGCCCATCTCCTGAATTTCCCCCTGGGGATCAATAAAGTTACTCTACTCTACTCATGTGGAGGTTGGACAATGAAATTGAGTGTGAGAGAGAGACAGGGAGGATCAGGAAATTACCTGCGTCGGGAATTGAACTCGAGTCGCCCGAATAGCAGTCCGGTGCCCAGCCGACTAAGACATGGCTGGGCTTGCTGGTGCATCTTTGACCAAGACAGCAAGTCTTTGTGATGTATCAAGAGCCACAGCATCCAAGGAAAATGTCTGCATACCACCAAGAAGGATGAACCACATTCAGCAGGATTAATTGTGGATGCAAGAGGACTCTGTCGTAGCCCCTTAATGCGCGCCGTACCATCTTAGGCAGCCTGTAATAGTTATTGAAAGTGTAATTACCACAATACTAATATGACATGACACAGGGCCTTTAGCACTGCTCTACAACTCGGTCATTTCCCTTCTGGTAACAACAAATATATAACGCCGTGTCTTAAAGGGTTAAAGGGGTGAACATCATTGTAATATAATGTAATATAATGTAATATAATGTAATGTGATGTAATGTAATATAATGTAATGTGATGTAATGTAATATAATGTAATGTGATGTAATGTAATATAATGTAATGTAATGTAATATAATGTAATATAATGTAATGCGATGTAATGTAATATAATGTAATGTAATGTAATGTAATGTAATATGGTTTCCCCTGCAGGTGACCATCATCGGGTTCACGCTGGGCATCCCTGACGTCATCATGGGCATCACCTTCCTGGCGGCGGGCACCAGCGTTCCGGACTGCATGGCCAGCCTCATCGTGGCACGCCAAGGTGGGCAGCACGAGGGGTAGCACGAGGGCAGCACGGCATCATCCACACATTACACTATTACACAACATTATTACATTACATTATGCCAAGGTGGACAGCACGGCATCATTCATACATTACACTATTACATTACATTATTACATTACATTATGCTAAGGTGGGCAGCACGCCATCATTCATACATTACATTATTACATTACATTACATTATTACATTACATTATGCCAAGGTGGGCAGCACGCCATCATTCATACATTACATTATTACATTACATTACATTATTACATTACATTATGCCAAGGTGGGCAGCACGGCATCATTCATACATTACATTATTACATTAGGGCAACGGGGGCAGCACGCCATCAGTCATACATTACATTATTACATTACATTACATTATTACATTACATTATGCCAAGGTGGGCAGCACGCCATCATTCATACATTACACTATTACACTATTACATTACATTACATTATGGCAGCGTTTCTCAAACTTTTTCTGACCGAGGATCACTTTGTCCCCCCAAAAATGTTCAGGGACCACCTGAATTGACAGTTGACCGGTGCTCATTTCAATGCAGATCCCTTATTTTTTACAAAGTAATTCACATTTACAAGCCTGTCTTATTGTGGTGAAAATATGACTCTAGCTATATTTAGCTTTGCAATAATGTCATGAATGCTGATAGCTTGTCTCTGGACAAGTAGCAATCCCCTCGCGGACCACCTGAGCTCTGTCGCGGACCACTAGTGGTCCCCGGACCACACTTTGAGATCCACTGCCGTCATTCATGTGTGTGATGTTTTCCTGATGAATCAATCCTAGTTTTACCGTTCTCTCTTGTAGCAATTTACAGAGTACAGAGATCTAGACCTGATGGAACCGATTTGTAGCCTGGGAATGCTTTGCACAATCGTTCCGATCTGAAAGACGCTAGCGAGATCGTCTGCTGTTAACCAGGAAAATCAATTGGAGGTGTGAAGGATGAACTCTGTTGAATATTAGGTAATAGTTCAAAGAAACTCCCGCACACTAACCATTTCGCTGTTCTTTCTTTAATAAACGACGTTTCGGTACTAGACCTTCATCAGGCAATCTCCTTGAGATCCGAGATTGCCTGATGAAGGTCTAGTACCGAAACGTCGTTTATTAAAGAAAGAACAGCGAAATGGTCAGTGTGCGGGAGTTTCTTTGAACTATTGCTGAGTAACCCATGGTGCCATCTCCGACGCACCTGCCAGCTGAGGTGTGCGAAAAAAAGCCGAAGTTCAATATATTAGGTAATACTCAACAGAGTTCATGCTGCACACCTCCAATCGATTTTCCTGGCTTTGCTTTGTGGCTTTGTCTGTCGGAGTGTTTCACTCAGTGCGTCATTCCACTCAGTAAGGCAGGAGAAAAGAAAAGGAGTTGCGCACAAGAGCTGGAGAGCAGAGTAGAGAAAAGAGAGACGGAGAGAAGACTCAAAGATAAGATCGTGAAAGAGAGAGACTGTGAACTATGCAAACTATGTGGCAGAGAGAGAGAGAGAGAGAAAGAGAGAGAGAGAGAGAGAGAGAGAGAGAAAGAGAGAGAGAGAGAGAGAGAGAGAGAGAGAGAGAGAGAAAGGGAGGAAAGAAGGTGAAGGAGCTGTCTCTGACAGTTTGTCCAACAGCTTTTGAGTCGTGCAGTGTGTTTGGTTCCCATGGCAACTAGGGGGATGGTGCAAACAGCTTTGCAGCGTCCTGACTCCACTTCAGAGACTCATAAATGAATGAATAAATTAATTTGTCATCAGTACTTGCCACTATTAAAAAGACGGGTGCCTTGTATGCAAACTTTGAAAAGGTGCCTATTTTATTCCATTAGTCTTGAGTAATGCAAACTGATTTGCATTGAGTAGCAAAAGTTAGATTGTTTGTGACAGCACATTGATGTAAACAACCGAAGACATTAACAAAAAAGGTTTCAACAGCTGAAAAACAATGCAATCCTGAAAAGCATTCAGCCGGTCGCTGCAGTCACTCTCCCGTGAGCAAATCATCCTCGTGTCTCCACGGGCTCTCTACTTTTATCTTCGTTTATTCTGTCCTGTCGTAAAATATTCATCTAGCCTGTCTGGACAAGCGGGAATGTTGACGGAAAAAGGCAAACTCATGTGTTCAATTACATGTCTCCTGACCTACATTCTGCATGTGGTTGCTGGTTTGGGCTCTCAGTTTACGATTGCTTCTACCCTCTCACTCCCTCTCACTTTCTTTTTTTTTCTTCTTCTATTTTTCACTTTCACACACACACTGAGAAATGAACAGACCCATGCACACACATAACACGGCACGTCTCTCTTTTCCTCAAGAAACATCTCTCTATCTCTCTCTCTCTCTCTCTCTCTCTCACACAGACACACACACACACACACACACACACACACACACACACACACACACACACACACACACACACACACACACACACACACACACACACACACACACACACACACACACACACACATAGTACATCACAAACCCATAATGGGTGACATCTATTTACCTGTTACCTGTATTCTTCCAGGGCTGGCCTGGCTATTCTTACATGGCGTGATATTTACCTGTACTGTACTGTATTCTTCCAGAGCTGGGTGACATGGCGTGTTATTTACTGTACTGTACTGTATTCTTACAGGGCTGGGCGACATGGCGTGTTATTTACCTGCTGTTTACTGTATTCTTACTGTATTCTAACTGTATTCTTCCAGTGTTGGGCGACATGGCGTGATATTTACTGTACTGTACTGTATTTGTACAGGGCTGGGCGACATGGCGTGTTATTTACCTGTTGACTACTGTATTCTTACTGTACTGTACTGTATTCTTGCAGGGCTGGGCGACATGGTGTGTTATTTACCTGTTTACGGTATTCTTACTGTATTCTTACTGTATTTTTACAGGGCTGGGCGACATGGCGGTGTCCAACTCCATTGGCAGTAATGTGTTTGACATCCTGGTGGGACTCGGGCTGCCGTGGACCCTGCAGACTCTGGCCATCGACTACGGATCTAGCGTGAGTTTATACACACACATTCACACACGCACACACACACACACACGCACGCACACACATTCACACACGCACACACACACACACACACACACGCACGCACACACCTAGGGGCCCACGGCCACCTTAACCCGTCCCTGCATGTGGTCAGTGGTGCTGACCAGGACATTTCTTCGTACAGTCTGATGCCAAAATTAAACGTAAAAAAACAACAACATTATAGCCATTGCAGAGGCCTATTGGAGTCACTTCAGCCTTAGGTTCATATTTCGTCTCCTGTTGTCGAATATCTATTTCGGTCCTCCACCCTCGCAGCTATTGGTGAGAATAACGTGTTGTTGCAGCTGAAATAACTGGCTTTGTGTGAGAAAAATGAAAACTCAAAACAAGCAGGGAAAGGAAGAGAGAGAGAGAGAGAGAGAAAAGAAAGAGAGAAAGAGAAAAAGAGTGAGACGGTGGAACGTGATCACTGTCCAAAAACAACACAGCTGAGACTGCACCTGTCAGAGCAGAAATGCAGTCTAAATCAAACCCATCTGGAGAGTGTGTGTGTGTTGGGGGGCGCTGTGCAGGAATGTACCAGGCCCTCTGACCTCGATAAGGCCCTTATATGGGGACGGGGGTGTGTGTGTGTGTGTGTGTGTGTGTGTTTGTGTGTGCCAACCCTTATATGGAGCTGGGTGTGTGTGTGTGTGTGTGTGTGTGTGTGTGTGTGTGTGTGTGTGTGTGCCAACCCTTATATGGGGCCGGGTGTGTGTGTGTGTGTGTGTGTGTGTGTGTGTGTGTGTGTGTGTGTGTGTGTGTGTGTGTGTGTGTGTGTGTGTGTGTGTGTGTGTGTGTGTGTGTGTGTGTGCCAACCCTTATATGAGTCTGGGCGTGTGTGTGTGTGTGTGTATGTGTGTGTGTGTGTGTGTGTGTGTGTGTGTGTGTGTGTGTGTGTGTGTGTGTGTGCAGGGCCACTTTTACCAGGTACAGGACAAATTCATCTGAATGGGCCCCTCATCCATTATATTCAATGTAATGAGAACCCCAATTCTAGGCCCCCCATCTCCCTGGGCCCGGGACAACTGACCCCTTTGTAACCCCCCCCTGTGGGCTCCCCTATGTGCCATGTGTATGTGCCAAGTAAAGTAACCCTTGTATGGGCCTGCACCCTGACTCTGAGACGTCCGAGATTTCAAACGCAAGATAGGGAATGCCTCCTCCTTCTGCTTTTGAGGCCAAACCTTTAGGTGAAACATCAAGTTATGTGTGATGAGGCAAAATAAATGTGCAAGCTATCACACTTCTGGTGTTGGTGGAGTGTGTGTGTGTTCGAGTGTGCCTGCAGGCGTCAAGGTGTGTGTATGTGTGTGTGTGTTTGCGTGTGCCTGCATGCGTCAATATGTGTGTGTGTGTGTGTGTGTGTGCGCATGCAGAGTGAGCTGAAACTGTGTTAACATCTCCAATAGCAATTGTCGAGCTGTATTAGATTCCCTTACAGTCAGTAGGTTTAATATTTGTCCCTGCTAGTCTCGTTGTCTCCAGCAGGGGGTAGTGTAACTACAAGTGCAGCTGGATCAATTCCATCATCATGAAGAAGTGTCACTGGACCTTACATAGGATTTGACATAGTCACGAGGGGTTGAGTTTCAACTGTGCTGTGTTATTAACTCTTATTATTGTGGGGGGCGCTGTGGCGCAGCACGCTAAGCCCCCCACATTTGGGCTTGCATGCCCAAGGGTTGCACCCAGGGTTCGAATCCGGCCTGGGTCATTTGCCATCCCTACCCCGTCTCTCTCTCCACATTTGTTTCCTATTGCTCCTCACTGTCCTATTCAAAATAAAGGCGAAAAAGCCCATAAAAAAATACATTTAAAAAAAACTCTTATTATTGTGCTGATATAGATAGTTTATTTGTCCTTTCAGAAAATTGTTCTGTGCCATTTTTAGTGCATCTGATACAATTACAAAGACATTACAATAAACAAGAACACAATAGACAAACACAACACCCCCTCCCCTCCCTCTATAGGACAAGAAGACAGGTTGACAAAAAACCCAACTTAAACACAGTAAAGTGCAGTATTCAGTACCAAAGTGCAATGTGCTATTCAGTCTAAGTTACAGTTGTCTTATTTAACATGGATATACTAGTAGGTATACAGTAAATGATTGGCGGGCCCTGTTTGTCTTGCTGTGTTATTACCAGAAACTCTTATTAATGTGTTGTTATTAACTGTAATGTGTTGTTATTATTGTTATTAATGTGTTGTTATTAACTGTTATTATTGTGCCGTGTTATTAACTTGTATTATTATATGGTTGTGACGTCATCGGTCGAATGCTCCATTCATTTCAACGGGGCTCCCCAACGTTCGCACGTCTGTTATTTTTCGATAACGGACGGGTTGGTCTATAACAGACCGCTGTCAATGGCAACAAGACTTTTCACTGCTAAAGCGACTTTTCAACAAGACTCTAATCAGCTGCTGTGATAGACAACACCTGTTGTCCTGGCTACCTAGCTGTTAGCGGTGTTCCACAACGGCACTGTTTTGTTTTGCGCAGCAACAATCTTTTGACATTAAAAACTATAATAGCCTAGACCTCACATTAAATAGGCCTAAAGAAATGTCCCCGCCATGTGTGAATCATTTAAGTATATCCATATAATAAGCGGGTTAACCTTCGGCGAGTCGGTCGCTTTGTGGAATAGCAGCACTTCAGAGAGAACAAGACCCCTCCGCTCCGCGTCGGGGTCTAAAGATTCTCTCTGTCGTGCTGCTATTCCACGGTAGCGACCTTCTCGCCGAACGTTAACCCTTACTTAATGTGCTGTGTTATCAACTGTTATTGACTGTGTCTTGCTTTCCCTCCCCAGATCCACCTCAACAGTAAAGGACTCATCTTTTCCGTTGGCCTGCTGTTGGCTTCCGTCTTTCTAACTGTAAGTCAGCTGTGCTCAATTGAGCCTTAATGATTCATTTAGTCATAATTTAGGCCGGGGGTGGGGAACCTATGTCTCGGGGGGCCGTTTACATCCCTTGAGGCCGCCTTATCCGGCCCTCGATGCACTGTCATGCAGTTTCACGTGAAATATGACATGTTTTGTAAAGAAATTCTAGAAATTACATTTGCAATATAATTATTAAGTTATATTTTCAGGGGACCTAGTGAGGGTGGGGTCTGTTGTAAAGGTGGCCATCTTCCATATAGGCCTACAGTGCAGGGGGGAAATCCTGGAGGTATAGCTGCCGTCAGTATAGGCCTGAAGTGCAGGGGGAAATCCTGGAGGTATAGCTGCCGTCAATATAGGTCTAAAGTGCAGGGGGGAAATCCTGATTTGTGTTCATAGTATGGCCCTTGGAGGATTTTACAAGTCATAGCGGAAGCAATTTTGGTCACAGTTGTTTAAACTTAACACTGAACTGACCCTATTCCTTAACCAATATGTGTGTGTGTGTGTGTGTGTGTGTGTGTGTGTGTGTGTGTGTGTGTGTGTGTGTGTGTGTGTGTGTGTGTGTGTGTGTGTGTGTGTGTGTGTGTGTGTGTGTGTGTGTGTGTGTGTGTGTGTGTATATATTTGTTCTCTCCTCCAGATCCTGGGTGTGCATCTGAACAAGTGGACTCTGGACCGGCGTCTGGGCATCGCCTGCCTCATGATGTACGCCGTCTTCCTCTGCTTCTCCATCCTCATCGAGTTCAACATCTTCACCTTCGTCAACCTCCCCACCTGCCGCGAACCCAACGCCTGAAGAAGGGAGCACACACACACAGATTATGATTTATTCTTCTCTCTTCTCTTCTCCTCTCTTGTGGACAGTGTGTGAGGGGTGCTGGGACCACCCTTGAGGGGTATATACATACTAAGAAGCTGGTTCAGGAGTAAACCAGGTGAAGTTAAGAGGTAAATCATCTAATAGAAGAGCCTGGAGTCCTCGTTTTCTGAAGAACACACAGGAGTCCCGGCTCTTCTATTAGATGATTTACCTCTTAATTTAACCTGGTTTACTCCTGAAATAGGGTCTTAGTATAACCAGAGAGAGTAGAGAGAGAGAGGTTCCATTGGCCCATTGTTTCCTGGTTCTATTATGGCCCCTTTAGGCAGACCTAGGCAGACCTAAGGACTGTTCTATTCATTGTAGGAGCATTATGACACGCCCCTTTAGGCAGACCGGAACCTGGTCGTGTTAGGTGCCCATAGAAACCTATTATGTTGGCATATCTCTATACTTAAAGAATCTCTGGTGTAATCCTCTGCTCTGCTCTCACATGGCTTCTTGCTATGCGCTAGTGGCGGGAGCCCAATGCCTGAAGTTGGAACCACACAGAGCTGATTTTTTTTCTCTTCTCCTCTTTTTTTGGTCTTCTTCGATGCTTTTACTGATCTCGTAATTTATTGACCGACCGGACCGTCCCTTGGATCCTTTTTTTGTCTTTTGACAATGGTGCAATACGGACGAATGCCCACTGCCTGGTTTGGTTTGTTTGTTTGTTTGTTTTTGAGTGGGATGGGGGCATTCGTCTTTAAGAGAAAAGGATTTCTGGTCAGAGACAGAATAACAAAGGGCACCTCGGACTGGGAGAGGAGGACTTGGAGAAATAAGAAGACTTATTTTTTGATGACTACTGCCTGATTTGATGTGAAAAATAATAATAATAATTTTTATGAAGTTGAACCAGACTGTATTATATTAGAGTGACCCTATCTCAATTTCTATTTTACAATTGAGCTGTACGGTATGTTTGTGAGCTGCTAACTTGGCCAGACAATTACTTTATTTTTTTGTTGTTCTGTTGATAATCACTTGACTCATGATTAGTAATATATAGTAGTATGTACATTGAGAGAGAAACAGTGTGTAGACGGATATACGTATCTATATATCTATATATAAACTATATGAGAATCGATATGGTTTTTAAAAAAGATAGACTATATAATATTATTATATATATGAGATTCGATATGGTTTTAAAAAAAGATAGAGTATATTATATTATTAGTATTGTGAATGCTGAAGGTACGGGTGACCTGGCTGGGTGTACATACTTTAACTACATGTTGAATACTGCAGACATGGCTGACCATGAGCAGACCTACACTCCCTTATCTCCTCTCCTTTCCTCTCCTCTCCTCTCCTCTCTTCTCCTCTCCTCTCCTCTCCTCTCCTCTCCTCTCCTCTCCTCTCCTCTCCTCCACACCTCATCTCATCTCTCCTCTCCTCTCCTCCTCTCCTCCACACCTAATCTCTCCTCTCCTCTCCTCTCCTCTCCTCTCTTCTCCTCTCCTCTCCTCTCCTCTCCTCCAAACCTCTCCTCTCCTCTCTTCTCCTCTCCTCCACACCTCATCTCATCTCTCCTCTCCTCTCCTCTCCTCTCCTCTCCTCTCCTCTCCTCTCCTCTCCTCTCCTCTCCTCTCTTGACTCTGGGCATTACTGGGCCCCCTGTGTACCCCACTATGGTCCCCGTGAGGTGCGGTGGCCTGCCCTGCCCTGCCCTCATCCAGACCTCTCATTGGAGTAGATGGGAAGTGCGCTGAGGCCCCCGTTGCCGTCGGAAACACACGGACAGACAAAGAGACACAGACAAAACAAAATGGAGTCTTTTTCGACTGGACTGAAGCTGTTGTACATAGAATTTATTTTACACTGATGTGGATGGGGAAAGCTAACGATGTGTATGTATATATATCTTGATTTACGTTGGCTGATTGGTTTGATATAACCGCGTGGTATACAGACGGCAAGGGGTGAGATTTGTCTTCTGTAGGAGGGGACTTTTTAAGTGGCGTCCTCTCTGGGTGTGTGAGGACGGGGTGCGCCAGCAGAACACCATTCCAACAATATATTTTCAGCTGGGACTTTTTGGAGGTACATGACACGTGTGTACAAAAACACTTTTTGATGTCTCTCGTTTTTTTTGTCTCTTGCTTTCACTTGTGTGCTGTACATACTGAAAGACGTGGTATGTGTATTTAATAATTTATTGAAATCTATTTATGCACTTTTTAGAGATTGCAAAACAAAAACAAAAACAAAAACAAAACAAAACAAGGATTTAAAAAAACAAAACAAAAAAAACAACCCACAGCTGTCCCAAAGAGTACAGATTATTCTGGACCTGCAGTCGAACCACCGTAATTGTAATTCACCGTAATTGTAATCCCGGAGATTTTATTGTCTGATCCTTTGGTAACACTTTACTTGACGCGGGTGTCATAAGCATGTCATTACAGTGTCATAATAGTGTCATGACACTATTATGACAAAGACAACTTTGCCATAACCAAATGTCACTTAAGGCCAACAGTCATAAAATGTTTATGCCATGTATACAATCTCTATGACACATGCGTAACTATACCATGACACTATTATGGCACTGTAATGACATGCTTATGACACCGACGGCAAGTTAAGTGTTACCGATCCTTTTCTACTGTAACTCTCCTGTCTGCTTCTTAACCTGGGAGTATTCCAAGAACCTTGCTTAGTAGTAAACCAGGCTAAGGTAACCTTGTGGTACTAGAGGTAAATCATCTAATAGAAGAGCCTGTAGTCCTCATTTTCTTAGCTGGATGACACCTGTGCAGATTATCTATTAGCAGGTTTACCACTTCATTTAGGTTGAAACACTTTGAGGAGTAACGACTTTTTCTCAGTTCTTCTAGAATTTTTACTGGACCACTCTACAGCTCCCAGAGACGTCTATGTTAAACATCTTGCAAAGTCCTTATGACCTCATAATGAGAACTCAACATTTTGGCAAAATTCTAATCACATATTTGTGATGGTACTCCTCAAAGGGTTAACTTAGCCAGGTTTATGGGGCGCTTATCCTTGTTCTTTGAAAAGGCCGCTGGAGACGAGACATCCTTTGTTTATGCCCCCTCGAGTCTCGTCATGACAATAATAATACTGTTTCTACTGTTTGTTATTAATATAACTTTAGAATATACTGTCGGGATATTATTGTGCGAGTGACAAGATACAGGTACTGTACTTTGTACTTTGTTCAAAACCATTCACTGACTCAGTTGAGATTTAAAAACTACTTGTTTTTGCGTTGACAGTTTTGATTTCATGGGGTTGGCATCATGTCTGCTTTGTACAGATCATCTGTGATGAGGCGATCAAAACGGCTGATTAGCGGCTAGTGTTCTGCTAAAATGAAGCGTAATGCTAACTAACTGGTGTTCTCCATCGAACAGGTCACTCCAAAACCCCAGTGTCATGGGCATGTCAGCCCAAACCCTCAGAGGTATCCCATCCTATCCTCCACTCATGCAGTACTTTGACTTACTGCGCATTTTGTAATTGGACCACAATAGATGCACTTCAACAAACGTTGACAATGACAATGGCTACTCACACAAATGGCTATTCCATAGGTCCCACCCACACAGGGCTGGACTGGTAATCAGGCCATTGCATTGCAGGGTATTTTCCCGATGGGCCGACAGTCCTCATGGGCCGATGCTTTCATTTTTTGTTCATTTCTAAAATTTCCTTGGAGACCGGCCCACAATTAAAGGGGGCGGCCCATCGGTGCATCCTCAATATGCAGCGGACTGTGACTGAGCCCATCATAATTGTAGTATGGGGTGGGGGTTAAAGGTGGGGTTACAGGTTAACCATTTTAAGAAAATGTACCATTATGACATCACATTGGGGGTTCCGCAGGCTCATAGGAGTCTATGTAGAGCCATAGAATCCTGGGGGACTTCCCCCAACGTGATGTCATACCTGCAACCCCACCTTTAAAGGAGTATGCCACTATTTTGGGGCTCAATACAGTTAAAATCGTTGACTGGGGTTTATAAAGGTGGTAAAGTGTCTTATTTTTCATGTTAAGTGTTGTCTTGCTTTAAGACAAATTAAAACAGGGAATATGTCGCTAAGCTAGTGAAAGTCAATGTATCCGTGTAGCATTGTAGCATGCTACACGGATACATTGACTTTCACTAGCTTAGCGACATATTCCCTCTTTTAACCTGTTTAAAGCAAGACAACAGCTTACATGAGAAATAAGACACTTTACCACCTTTATAAACCCCAGTCAACGATTTTAACTGTATTAAGCCCCAAAATAGTGGAGCTGGTCTACGCCAAAAATGTCCCAGTCCAGCCCTGCACCCACAGCACAGGGCATTCCGGAACACTGTTGTTTACCGTCAGCTATAGGCTATATTTGTAGACACGATTGAGCTATATGTGCTGCCATTCAGGCGGACTGACATTTAAACTACTGCAGGTTACACAGCAAAGCACTTCGCGCCGAGTCCGTTCAGTGGCGTAGTCTACGTAGAACGCGGGTATACGCAGTATACCCACTTTAAAATTTCAGGGATTTCAGTATACCCAATTAAAATTGATTGATCCATTATTTAGAATGGCACAAATATATACCGTATACCCACTTCAAAAAAATGCTCAAATATACAGTAGTATACAAAAAAGTAGACTACACCACTGAGTCCATTCCACTCTTTTTCTCAAGGGAATATCTGGCCAACCTGTGAACCTTGACTGTTGGTGATTCACAACCTCTGGATTTTGGAGCTACGACGACATTGGCGTCCTTGTAATGTCTTGTTGTTTCATAAGCTGGTACAGAGGGGCAGCCGTGATGTCTTTCTTTATGGTCGCTCCTTCTGGTATACAATATATTTAAAATCTTTTTTAGGGATTTCCTAGTCCAATGGCACATTGCAGGGACATTATGAGATTACGTTTTACGTGACGAATCCAGTGTTATTCACATTACAGTTGTATGTTAGGTACAGTTTATAAGCTGGACGGGTGAGGTTGTCATACGGGAAAAGCTTTTTTTTTTTTTTTGGTCACACAACTAGGCCTCTTTGTATTCTGTGATGCACGTACTGGTAGAAATGTTGTAGAAGTTGTTTGTGTTTTCATTTTTTTATTGTTAGAATATGTGTCAAGGCGAAATGCTTTATTTTTGCTTGTAATTCTATTGCTTTTAAAACAAGGAGGTGCAGCCGGTCAGTGCAGTAGAGTAGGTCATTTTACAGAGCAGTCCTAACCGTAAAATTCTAGAATTGTCATATAGGCTCATTCTAGATTCTCAATGTCATTACCATTCTAGAATTGTGTCATATCATTCTAGATTCTCGATGTCATTGTAATGCTTGTGTCATTCCGTCTGCTTCACAATGTCTCTTGTAACCACTTCCTAATGACAACAGATATAACCAGCATATGTACAGTACCAGTCTATTACAACCCCCTCCGATATTGTGACAGGGTGCCCGGGATACATTTCCCCCGTCTTTATTGAAGAGCATATCTGTCCTGCCACGAGGACTTGTGCAATAGGGATTGAATTGCTAAAAAGTTAGAGCAGTCTAATAGTTGTTACCTGTGTATAGAATGTACAGTAGGGAGCTCAGACTGATTATTTTGTAATGTTATTAAGGGACGTGGTTTGTTTGCTTGTTTGTCAACGTATGTATACATGTGTAGAGAAGACTATTCTGCAGAGGCAAGGGAAAACAGGGTTCAATAATAATGTAATAATAATAAACAAATAAATGTTATGAAATGTCCTGTTGATTTACAATGCAATAACGATTCATTTTGTTATTGTACACTTTCTGCACAGTAAATGTTGTGGTGTTAATTCAACACTTAAAGAGTTCATTTGAGTCCAAATAATGTCTAATCAACTCTCTAAGTGTTAAATGAGCACTGCTGAATTTACTGTGTAACATTACTGACACCTACATGTACATGACACATTCTGGAACGTGGGGTGCTGAAAAGTGGCAACTTTTATGCAGATTAAACTCTCAAGTTGCTTGAGGAGTGGAGACGCATACCATTACGTTAACATAAGTCCTCTTCTTTCTTTAACTTTGACTTGTGTGATGAATCCCTTTAGACCTGGCAAATGCAAAGGTTTAAAGTCAGTTTCATACAGCTGTTTTTTATTTTGTCAGTAAGCACATACCGTAATTCTTTGTCATGGGAAAACCTGGCTGTTCCATTGCGTTTGGTTGCTGCAATTCGCACATTAGTGTATACTAAAGATTAGCTAAAGTACTGGCTGCTGCTTACCCCACCTGTATGCACTGTTATGGAGATAGGAGAGCACACACACACACACACACACACACACGCACACATTCTCTCTCTCTCTCTCTCTCTCTCTCTCTCTCTCTCTCTCTCTCTCTCTCTCTCTCTCTCTCTCTCTCTCTCTCTCTCTCTCACACACACACACACACACGACACACACACAAACACACACACACACACACACAAACACACACACACACACATTCTCTCTCTCTCTCTCTCTCTCTCTCTCTCTCTCTCTCTCTCTCTCTCTCTCTCTCTCTCTCTCTCTCTCTCTCTCTCTCTCTCTCTCACACACACACACACACACACACACACACACACACACACACAGTAAGAAGACCGCAGCTTGCTACTCTCTGTCACCGCATCAGAATAGCCCCTGCCAGGGTTCTGGATTCCTTTCTCTTCTGTTGAAAAACACAAAACAAAACATCTGACCACATGCAGGTTGTGATATTTGCTGGTGCAATGCATCCCAGTATGTACATATACACATGCCAATGTATTTATGTATATTTTTGTCTTCTCCATATGTATTACCCCTTGATTCTGTTTCCTGGAGTTTGTGGTGTTTGGATAATGGGTCCTCTTAACTCTTTCTCTTTTTTTATTTTATTTTTGATTTTAATTAAATCATTCTTTTTGTCAACTCGCATGAAGATATGTTTTAATGTAACAGTATATTTATATTGATGATACTATGTGGGCACTGGATAACTGTGGAGAACTAGAGCTTTTAGATCATTGCATGTGTTTCGAGGACTACATTGCTGGATCTTAAACGTAGACATTTCAGCCAGGGGACCGACAGAGGATTACAATACCATTCCAAAAAAAAATAACGGAATGATGATTTACTTTGTGTAATAAAGAGAAAATATGTTCGGAATATGTTTTATTTCAGATGTAAATCAGAGTACTTTTTTGCTACTTGAGCATAAATAAAGAATGATTTTTGCTGAAGGTAAGGACATGAATTGGCTGTGGTTGTTCATTAATTCATGAAGGATTGTCAACAGTAATGGCGATGGGGAGGACAAGGGATGCAGTGATGCTGGCGGTGCAAGCCCTTCCTAGTGTCCTAGCTAGGCTACAGTACTTTGCTGTGATATGTGTGTGTGTGTGTGTGTGTGTGTGTGTGTGTGTGTGTGTGTGTGTGTGTGTGTGTGTGTGTGTGTGTGTGTGTGTGTGTGTGAGACATTAACTGATTTTCAAAGGTCTATGCCATGCCATGACATGGGGGAGTCGAGTGAATTCACTACAATTGCATTACAAGTGTAATGTAGGCCAAAGTGTAGCCTACAGTTTACACGTCATACAATACAAATGAATGCCAAATCTCTGCATGAATGTGTGTTAGGTATCTTCTGCTGTCCCTATATATAGAAAATGTAGTCTTATTTCTGTAATGCTTTTTATGATTCTGCTTATTAAGCTATGCTGATCTAATAAGGTGCATTATTTAGCCTACACATGATACACCAACGTGGTTGTAGTTACATTGTAATAAGCATCGCATGTCATCACATTAGGCATAGGCAACCAAATAGCCTTCCTGATTCGCAATTTTCGCAAAAGTATTTTGTAACATGGGCCACTATAGTCGATATTTATCTGGGCGTTGTACCCACAATAGTACGATTTATTATTCGTATATTTTAGGAAGAGTCGTTGGAACCTAGAAGCAACATACCAGTAACTATTACAATGTAACCACACAGTTGACATTCTGAGCAGTCCCTGTTTAGAAGTTTGACGCTGCACGTCCCCGCTGTCTGGGAGTTGTAGTTCTGAAACCAAACCCCAATGTTCCAGCAACATTGCAGTGACGTTACGGTAACGTGATACTGTGCTCGTGCAGCAGCAGACAGTTCAGAGCCTACTTCCGCCTGTCTTTATTTGCAGAATGTGTGTAAAGAAGACGATTTAAAACATTTGTTATTATTCTGAAACGTTGGCTGTTCGTTTTGTTTTGCCATATCAATGGAGCAAAACAACGCCAACAGCCAAAACTGGTCAGTGCAGCAGCAGCGGCGTGTCGAAGGACTGGTAAATAAACACATGGCAGACATAGCATTAGAGACGCTCCAACACAGGCTTTCTCTCGTGTCCGAGGAGATGAACCACTTATCAAACGAGCTTTCAAGGCGCGACGATGTCCTGAAACGGGCGGAGGATGTCCCACGTCGCTCAGACCTAAATTTCAATGTGGAGCCTCCTCTGGCTGACGCCTACACGAGTTCTAGCACAGGGGGCGCAGGAGAAAAGTTACTACCGACTGTCTCCAACGCAGGTAAGCAGCAATGATGATGATGATGATGAGGATGGCATTGGGTCTGTGAAGTGGCATTCAAAAAAGTGGCATGCAAAAGTTACTTGGATGAAGTGAATAAATCTTTTTTTCTTTTTTGTTATTGCATTTTAGTTCCCAAGCAGCACTTGAAGATCCACAAGTTTTTTTGTTTAAGTTGCCAATAAATATCTTAGTTTTTTTTGTCCTACAATATTCTCTCCGATAATATTCTCATGTTTATTATATTCTATTTCAGAAACAGCAGCGCAGCGAAAAATCATCAGTCTTTTGGTGGAGATCAAGGAGGAGCAGCAGCGGCAATGGGTTGTGCTGAAGGAGCTGCAGGCTAAAGTTCAAGGGCAGGCGCCGTGTGAAGAGGAGGAGGAGGAGGCGCTGGACTTGGACCTGCCGCTCCGCACCATGGAACAGCTGGATCAGGCAGAGAGACAACTGGAGGACGCTGCGGCTCAAAAGAGAATGGTAAAGTCATATGCTGGATCTCAAATGGTGCATTTGTGCATTTCAGTGTTCAGGTTTCAGTGTCATAGCGTATTTATTACGCACTAAAACATATTGCCTGTCCCGAGGTGGGCAAGTGCACCATCTGAGACACAGAGTTAGACATAGGCTACTGTGGAAAATAAACAAACAAACTAACCAGTTTTAGAAATACCAAGACACTCATCTTCTTTGCAATTAAAATGCCTTTATTTTGTCCTATGCCCTATGCCCAACAAAATAAAGGCATTTTAATTACAAAGAAGATGGGTGCCTTGGTATTTCTAAAACTTTTTTTAAATCAACCAAGCCTGTCACCAAAGAGCACCATCTTAAAAAACTAGACAGTTCCAGGAAGCACTCCAACTGGACTTCATTCTGAAACAAACAAACCAGCTGGCATCAGCTACACTGATTTCTAAGCTTATAAAATAATCTACAAACAATAGGCATACAAAAAAAGTAATGATAATGTATTAAAAACTGATAAGATGTTAATACCATATCACCAAGCACTTCTAAGTGTCTTCCCCATTGTGTTGACATGGAAGCCCCCCCCCCAATATGTAGCATATGTCCTAATCCAAATACAGTGTATACCAGTAAGTCTAACCCAGTGGTTCCCAACCTTTTTCTTAAGGGACCCATGTTCTTACTATTGTAAGCTTTGGTGACCCAACCACACGAGCGCCCGCACGAGACGGAGTCACAAGATGCCCTCTGTTTCCTGCGAAAACTAATTTTAGTTATTTTATTCCTCAATTCGTCTTTGGTCAAATATAGAATAAATGTTTAATGTAGCACTTACAATTTGTTGCTCCTATGCATTTATTAGTTAAATGCTTTGTCTTTTATTCAACATGGGCTATATATATTTAAAATGAAACCCCTTAAAATCAAGAGGGCTCCGCGACCCCCTGTGGATCTTTGGTGACCCATGAGGTGGGTCCCGACCCATAGGTTGGGAACCACTGTCCTAACCAATAGGCCTACAACAGGAACAGGAGGTAGCTGGATGTTATAGACTGATAATAAACCTTTCCACCTTTCCGTGTTGTTGAAGACTCTCAACAATGTTGCTATTGTGTAGTTGTTTTAAAGATTTTTTGAAGCAGACATGAGTCACCAAAAAACTGAGCCATGTCACGTCATGTCATGCAACCTGTCTTGCCCCTCACCTTTGTGTGGTGTGTGATTGAAAGGATAAAATAGGTCGGCAACACTGTTTGATGCTCCCAGACAAACTTTCATGGCACGATGTTTCGGACTCGTGCCTTTTAACTCAGTGGTGTAGTCTACGTAGAACGCGGGTATACGGAGTATACCCACTTCTAAATTTCAGGGATTTCAGTATGCCCACTTCAAATTGATTGACCCATTGTTTTGAATAGCACAAATATAGGCTATACAGTATACCCACTACAAAAAATGCTCAAATATACAGTATACCCACTTCAAAAAAGTAGACTACACCGCTGTTTTAACTGTGTCTGGGAGCATCAAACAGTGTTGGGGACCTACTGTATATTATCCTTTCACTCAGTGTTTTGTTTGGCCCGGCACCTGTGCTACTGATGCGCACGCATTCTCTGACTTTGTGGTGTGTGTGTGTGTGTGTGTGTGTGTGTGTGTGTGTGTGTGTGTGTGTTTGTGTGATGTCACCTGCAGGTGTCGCACCTGTCTCGGATGGGCGGGGCCACGGTGGACGACGCGGTGCGGCGTCTGATGCAGGCGGTGCTGTCCTTCGCCGTGGGCTCCGAGCTCAACTGGGTCGGCCGCGGACAGAAGAGGAGCTTCCGGAACACCCGACTACAGGGCGTGCTCTTCCGTAAGCAGGCAGCACAGCACATTGGATTCCAAAAATCTACACAGTGAAAATACAGTGTTAATACGACACTTGCAGAGCACTCTGGGACCAAACACAACCTAGATGCTGTTAAATCAACTGTCTGGGTGCTCTGCTGTAAGCATATACATAGGCTTTCTAAAATCTATGAAATCTAACACTGCTAATCAAATAAATCTAACACTAATCTAATCAAATATTATGCAATATGAAAAAAGTATAATATCAGTTATATCTTTGCCAGCCCTCCAATGTGGGCATTACTGTTCTATTACACGGCTCATCAATTCAATCAATGTCTCCCCATTTCAACAGCTCCAGATCATTATTTTTTTTTTTTCAAGTTCAAGTTCAAGTCAAGTTTATTGTCAATTTCTTTACATGCACTGGTCATACAAAGAATTTGAAATTGCGTTTCTTGCTCTCCCATGCAGACATAGACTAATCTAGGTAAGGACATAGACAGTATAGACATAGACAGTACTCATACATGGACATAGACAGTATGGACGTAGACATTGCTCATACAGACATTTAAAGTGCAAGACTGGACAACAGAAGACTTGTAGAGAACATACATTAAGAGGAGGTATTTTGTTGTTCTTTTTCCTAAAAGTCCTTTATAGCGTTCTGACATAGTAATAGTAGCATTTGAAGAAATAAATAATTAAAAAAGGTTTTTATAAAGCTCTGTCATGGACAGGCATCATATCTCTGATAAGCAGATTAGGAGATGAGAAGAGCAGAAGCAGATGAGCAAAAGCAGGAACCAGAACATCACAGTAAATGACTATAAACTGGTTTTAAGTACTTAAATACTTCTATATTTCTTATTGCGAGTACAGTCATAATATCATAATTGGCTCACCGATATTGCCTCTGCATACCGCACTCCGCCAGTGTATCCATTTGCTGTTTTGTTGAAAAATATATTAAAAAATGCAGTTCTACAATATTGCAACAGCTTTACATGCATTTGCATTATTACTTCCTGGCACATTACAGCTTGGCCATGGCCACTCAGGCTATAGCAAACTAGGGCTGGAGTCCTTACAGGAAAGGCTCCCAGCACCCAACTGGTTTCTTACTTTATTATCAATCGGTTCCTCCTAGACCAGGGATATTCAATTAAATGTCAACGAGGGCCAGTTTTTCAAATTCCTCCCAGTAAGGGGGCAAACTATACGTACGTTTTATGGTTGCCAACTATCAATGAAAAAAATGTGGGAGACTTCATTGAAGTGGAGGGTTTGGGGGTCCTCCCCAGAAAATGTTGCATTTCTTAGATGTAATGCCCTACATTTCAACGTCCCGTGTCCCGTTTCAGCATGATATCGGAGCACATACTTTTATCTCTAAATTCTGTATTTGAAGGGGCTTGTTGGGGGCCAGAGCCTTGCTGTCGAAGGGCCGCATCTGGCCCCAGGGCCGCCATTTGAATAGCCCTGTCCTAGGCTAATAATAATAGACCCTAGCTCAATGGTCTGAGCGCTGGCCTGTTGATCAGAGGGTCGCAGGTTCAAATCCCACCCTCAGCAGCACATTCATCCATGGGATGTTAACCGGTAACCGTTTAACCGATAGTCGACCAGATCAACGTTAACCGGTTAAAATTTTCTGCCACCGGTTAACCGGTTGTAATAATAATAATAATAATTATAATAATAATTTCCTCCCAAAAAGCCCCCAAAAAAACGATAAGTTTGAGGTTTTAGTACAATAATTCAGCATGTTCCATCTGGCAACAGTGGCTGGACATGGTAGGTTCCGTCTGCGCAGCAAATAAAGAAAGGCTTATGTGAAAAATACAATTCTAAAAAAATCAGTGCTGTGCATATCAGGAACACGAACGTTGTATGATTAAAGATTACCGGTTAACCGGTTAACCATTGGTTAATGAGTCTCAGTAACCGGTTAATAGTTTATTCAATTTTCGCCATCCCTAATTCCTACAGTATATTACTTTCCCCCTGCAGTAGCGATGGTTCCAGGAGCTCCATCATGTACTGTATCTCTACATCTGATAACTATAATGTATATACTATAATATGATATAAAAATAATATAATATAATATAATATAATATAATATAATATAATATAATATAGTATAATATAATATAATATAGTATAATATAATATAATATAATATGATAAGGTGGCACTGGGTCTGCAAACTCATCCATTGGTTAATGAGTCTCAGTAACCGGTTAATAGTTTTTTCAATTTTCGCCATCCCTAATTCATCCATGGCTGAAGTGCCGTTGAGCAAGGCACCTAACCCCACGTTTCTCCTGGGCCTGTAACCACCAATACGCTGAACCTAAATAACTCTCAAGTCACTTTGGATGAAAGCATGAGCTAAGTGTAATGTAATGTAACGTTAATGTAACTTAATAATAGTTGCTGTTGTGTGTTGTGCAGGTGCTTTGAAGAAGACGCCGGTGGGGAGGGAGGCGACGCATCACCAGTTTGCCGACGTGGTGAAGAAGTGGCTTCGGTTCGCTCCCTTCCGGCAGGGCGGCACGGGCCGACGACACCATAGCAACAAGCCCGCAGCGGAGTACACAACATGTCCCCCGTTCACCACGGCAACCGAGACAGACACCCTCAGCCACCACCACAACCACAACCATGACCACATCAACCCAGAGGCCAAAGAATTAAAGCTATTTTAAGGGAAATGTTTATTTTATATATACTGTATATGATGGCCTAAGCCGATGTGTTTTCCTCCCTCTCAAAAAGTAAGCAACATAGAGAGGAGAGACATGCCTTGGGTCTGTTGGCGTCGTGGCCCAATTGTTAAAGCACTTCTCATTGACCTGAATACATCACATTACATTACATTACATTACATTGCACTTAGCTGACTCTTTCATTTTATTCAAAGCAACTTACAACTATTATTTTTCAGGGTATTGGTAACAATCCCTGGAGCAATGTGGGGCTAGATGCCTTGCTCAAGGGCACTTCAGCCATGGATGGAGATGTAGGGAGAAGTCAGGGGGGATTCGAACCCCTAGACTGAAAGACCAACTCTCTAACCACTAGGCCACGGCTGCCCCACTAGGCCACGGCTGCCCCACTAGGCCACGGCTGTTCTGTCTAGTTTTGGAACTGTGTCCTGATTCATTTGGATGACCTTAGCACGGTGACTTTTTGCCTATGGTGCAGGCTGGGATAGGCCTCGCGGACAGTGTTGCAAATCTGAACTTCTCTGCAAGGTCTGACATTGGAAAGTTTTTTTTATTTTTATGATGACATTGATTTATGTAGCAGATCTTGTCGATGTCAGTAAGCCGTTGTCCCAAATTCACACAGTGCACAACAGAAAGGGCTGCCTGTGTCTTCAGATTGTTTAATAAATGGATCAAAACAAGTCTAAAAAACCTGGCACTCATCAAACATGTGGCTCTGCAAAGCTCAGCTGTAGATCTTGTGGAGTAGCCCTCTCCAGAGCTGTGCCGGTATACATAGATCTGGCGAGAGCGACGTTACTAAAAAGTTGTGACAACCAAGCATTCTTCTCATAGGCTAAGTATTTGTAGGCAGGGCTTATCTTTTTGTGTTGACTGGCTTTGAGCGGGTGGTGAGGGTGCACTGAAGATCTGAAGCCGCAACAAGCAAACACCTGTAACACTTAACTTGATAACAGTGTCATACGTTTGACATAACAGTGTCATAAAAAAGTGTTGTAAGTAACACAGTCTTGCATGTGTCATACATATTATGTCAGTGACATAAACATTGTATGACTATGTCATTAGGTGATATTCAGTTATGGTATAGACAGCCTTAACAATGCCAACTATTCATGACCGTAAAACATTATGACTTTGACATCATGTTTATGACTCATTCATGATTGTGTCATGACACTGTTTTGACACTATTATGACACTGTTATGTCAAGAGTATGATGCCGGCGTCAAGCGTCAAAGTGTAACCTAAACATCCTTGTCAGTGTTCACTCCAATTTGGCAGAGTCTCTCTCTGTTGCGCTCAATGCTGTTGAGTACTGCCATTATAGATGATTTTTTTGTTTTGTTTATCAACACGGTGTTGGGAGAAGTTGGCAAGACACAGGCAGCCAACAACGTGAGCTAATTTTTTGACCAACAGCGGTTTCCAACAATCAGAGGTTGAGTTGTGCGCAGCTAGTTTCGCGCAGTCAGGAGAAAAGAAAAATGTACAACCCATGTATAAAGGAGCAAACTGTCTTAGGTAAACACGACTGAAAATTGACAGGTGGTTACAGTTTATTGACTTGCTGTCATAAGGAAATTGTCTCATTGTTTTTTTGCCTTTTGTTTTTCTATTTTTGTGATGCTGTATTACAATCATTACAAGTATTACAATCATGTAGTACTTGTTGCATAACCCTGTAATATGTAAGTAATGGAAGCTACACATTTAAATTGTTAAATTCATTTCAGCACTAGAGATTCTTACATCAGTATTGGTTTGCAGTATTTTTTTTGTTTTTTGGTTTTTTTTTGTCCTGAAACTTCTCAGGCATTATTCTATGTCTACTGGTAAAGATTCATTATGAATTAAATGATCCTGGAGACTTTAAAACTATCAATATTGTTGTCTTGGCCCATTATTTCATTGCATGGTTTTTGTTTCATTACCAGTATACATATGGAGGAGTAGTGTACATCTGTGAATGTAGCAAGTGAAGGTTTTTGCTTTGCTTTATTTTATTTTATTTTATTTTATTTTATTTCCCTGTGTGTTTACTCAGTTTTTCCTCAAAAGCAATCAGTCCAATTCTTAATGCCTCATTCTTCACAGCTGAGTGTTGTTGCGGCTCAGATGTTCCACAGTCCCAATATCAACATTTCTTATCATGTGTGTCTTAATTTCGGTGAACCTCTTGCATTGGGTTATTTGTGGGTTAATTCGGTGGCTTCAAAATGAAGAAAAGCAAAATATATTAGTCACTGTTCAAAACACTTCAGACATTCCTGAGCGGATCACGTGACAAGAAAGTTAAAACAGAGAGTTTTTTTTGTTTTGTTTGTTTTTACCGGGAGAGGTCGCATGCGCTGTTGGGCTGTAGTGTACCATGAACTGAAGTTTCGGGGGAGAGATGCGGAGCAAGTCCTCGTCAATGTTTCACTTATGTTAAGATGAGCAGCAAGTTTACACTGTATTCGGATGGATATTTATATTCGCCGGGAAACGAAATATGTTGTCGTGAACGGTCGACTGGGTTCCAGGAGTTTTGAGGTTTAACTTCAAGCTACTCTTCAAACAAGGTACGTTTCCACGGCGCTGTTTCTTGTGCGGTGACAAAAAAGACGCTTGAAGACATACATGGTGACATCATATTTCCCACTGACTTTATTGACTATCAATTTCTGACGTTGTGTTGAATTAACGCAAACGTGGTTTCCATGGGAAAGTTGTGTTGCTGGCCAATCGTTATCCCTGTTAATCCAGTATGAAATTGCGGTGCTGTTGAAGAGGGAAAGGAAAGAATACAAAGGCTAGCTTAGCTCACCGAGATTTTCAAACCAAACACCATCTCTCGTGAAATGATTTTTTCCAAACAGATTTCGAAAGCCGCCCAGGTTAAGCGAGTTGATTTCCCCCGACACCTGTTGTTTTTAAAAGATACTAATGCGTATCATGGCTTTGCCTCACCAGTTTACCATAGTAGGCTATTTACCGGCACGCAACAGTTGTGTTGTGGGATGCAAAACGGGCTTTCGCCTGAAAGCGTTCTGTCTCTGGTTCTGTAGAACTACTAAACTAGCTATTACTGCATCACACTCGGATGTCTGAACGCGAATGTTGTTGTGTGTAGGCTACTTATTTCAGGTCAGGGATCCAAATGTTTTGACTGTGTGTGGGACTACGGAACCGGTTAATTAATAAAGGTTCGAGTTGTGCACCTGCATTTGTCATTTTCAGGGAGAACTGGTCTTTGTTGAGCTTGCTGCACACACAAAAAACTGACCGTTGTTGTGGCATGCAGAGTTAATTACACAATAATGTGAGTTTTGTGTTAGCTAAGCCCACTACGGAGCCTTTCCATGACTCCCCTCCTGCTATTGTTGGAGTTGAACACACAGTCGGTCTCTGGTTTCATATTCCATGCAACGTCAGCTGAGCCGAGAGGGAAGGAGGGGGAGAGAGGCAGGAACAGACTGGCTTGAAAACCATGCAGTGACACACATCTATAACACCTGTGTGACTGTTGTCTTATGTGGTATAATTGCCCTATATAATAACATTGTCACCTGGCATCTGTATCATAAAGAAGTCACCCTCACCACCACACAGAGCTAATCTTGGCTACACCTCACACTCCAGTGCCAAATACAACAATTGTGCAATGTATTATTTAACAATATATAGAGTAGGCTAGTCATAGGCTT